>NW_025765120.1:0-259190 GCF_003918875.1 Haliotis rubra | reverse complement strand
TCGAACTACGTCCAAGATGTGTTTAAAAACAACAGTGGTTTACGCGTTTCACATTATTATTTTCAATTGAAGAAACGTATGGCGTTCCCAATGTAAACGTTGATGTTAATGATAATATGCTCAGTGCACCCTATGATGATGTGGACGAATTGTTAATGGAATCAGCCATAAGTGATAGTGAGAAAGGTGAAGCTATTAACCACTTGAAATTACGAATGGCACAAGGCCTTGATAATATCTTAGCTGAAATGTGGAAATGTTCGAGGCCTGAAATTCTGTCATTCATTAGAAACATTTTAACAAAATCTTTGATGAAGGTATTTTCCCACATTCCTGGGCGTCCTCTGTTATAATCCCGTTCCTCAAGAAGTCAATAAGGAGGACTCAAAAAGTCCAGACAACTATATCACTGATGAGTGACTCCTTGAGAACAGAATTTCGCTTTGGGCAAATATGCACGACACACTACCAGAATGCCAGACTGGTTTCCGAGAGAACTATACACTTACTGATAACATGGTTACTTTATATGCAATAATTAAAAAAACGGGTAATAGTAAATAAAACATAAACTATATGTAGCCTTTGTAGATTTTTAAAAAGCATTTGACTTAGTTGATTGTTCTAAATTGTGGCAATGTATCACAAAAGTTGGCCTGAGAGGTAAAATGTATTCCACCTTGAATGCTATGTATGCAAATGTTAAATCATGTGTTCGTTGTGGATATGACCTCTCAGACGTGTTTGCTTGTCCTAATGGGATGCGTCAGGGATGCATGCTTAGTCCTTGATGCTTTCATCAAAGAATTGTACTTTAAAATTCTTAATTGTGGTAAACATGGAGTACAAATGTTACCTAAATTAGCAGAACTTCTAATACTTCTCTTTCCTGATGATGTAATATTAGTATCAGACCCTGTTCTTGAACCACAAACTCAACTGAATTTTGGGGAAAAAATATAGCAATGAATGGAAATATCGGTAAATTTGTCAAATATAAAATTGTAGTTTATAGGAGGGGTGGGCCGAGTTTTCAAAGAAAGCCTGTCAATGCTTACAATTTCACGCATATCCTGGTTTGGCATTTCCTCGCAAAAAGAGCTTCAAGAAATCCACATTTGTTCTAAACTTGGAAATATTCCCCCCAAATGTCTTTTTTAAACAGTTAGATTCTCAAATACAACCATTTTTTAATGTACGGTTCAGAAGTATGGGGATTCCTGAAAATACGATTGAAAACCCCCCACCTTTTTTGCATGTAAATATATCTTAGGGTGGCGCCCTCTACTTCGAATTCTATGGATTATGGTGAATGTGGTAGATATCCACTTAACAAAACAGATGCCGTAAATTCTGGTTACACATTTTAGACATGCATGAACAACGTCTACCGAAAATAACCTACAATATGCTCCTACACTTAGGTAGGTAAGGTAACATGGGCTTCGAACCCTTTTACTCTCATACGGTTATGTCATTGTCTGGTTGTCCCAGACAATTGGTAATGTTCATATATTTTTAAATAAATTCAGGGAACGCTCCATAAATATTTTTTTTCAATATCTGAAATCGAATATAAACGAAAGTACAACATTTGAATCTTACAGATCGTTTAAAATACCTTTTCGTACTCACGTCTGGAACGTTACGTGACTTAGTTGTTTGATTCAGATTGGATTTGTCAGACTTAATGATCAATCAAGGTAAGAAAATAAGGATTGATAAAAAGGAAATGATTTGTATCTTATGTAAAAGAGGTATAGAGAATGAAATCCACTCAGTTCTTACATGTCCTACTCTTGATAACCTGAGAATTCTTAATATGCCAAAAAGTACTTAATTAAACAACAAGAAATTGCGTTCTCTTCTTCTTTGGTCTCTAGAAATGATACCGATGTATTACACCTGTCATTATGTTTAAAACATGAAACACGCTTAAGAAATAACGCATTGAAAGATATTGTATATCCAGATTGATGTAAGGTTACATGTAAGATTTGATTGTGTGAGCAATATAGACTAACAACAAGTCTCTGAAATGACAATATTTTACAGAGGAAGAGCTCATAATAAAAAAATAAAATATAATGAAAAGGAGCCCTGAGACTTTCTTCATTTTCAGCCTGAAGCTGTGGAAATCTAGACTTGCCACATTTTCTAGACTTGCGTGGGCTTTCTTGGATATATTTGCTTCAGGGTCTGTATGACAGACTATGAGCTATACTGTATATTTTGTTTACTCTGTATGTGGGCCAGATGCCTAAAATACAATAAAGCTTGTTTTCTTCTTCAAAGTACGTGAGATGTTACTTTGCAAATGTGATGTCTTTACAGATACGACTTACTGTATCTACTGCCAAGAACATGGGGAGACAACTGTGGCTGTTACTTGGTGCTCCGTCTGTGATGATGCACTCTGTGAGAAATGTTATGGAGCTCACAACTGCACCCCATCATTTCGTCACCATGACGTCACTGACCTGTCTGTAGAAGTCAAGGGAAAGCGAAAGACCATGTGCAAGGTGCACAAACAGGAGTCGCTAGAATTTCTCTGTCAGGACTGCAAGAAGGCCGTGTGTCAGAAATGTTGCATACTTTACCACAGGAAATGTGATGCCGTTGTCACGATCCCCTCACAGATGGTGATAATGAAAACAGAGCTGACAGAAATGAAGAAATCATTATCAAACAAGGAAGGTGAGACTAAACTTCGTGTGACGAAACAAAGGTTGCAGGAGCAGAGAGAGAGAGAGATCATTATTCACTGATGAAGTCACATATTCAGTCCGCATGCCAGAAAGTTATAGATCGGGCCAAGAAAAAAGAATGGAAGCTACTCGATCGGATGGAAAATATTTCACATAAACACATCGGACAACTGAAAGCAGACATAAAGTCAGGTGAGATGTCAGTAAAAATGTACCAACAACAAACGGAGCTGAAAGACCAGGCTCTACAATCTGAGTTTGACATGGATGTGTATAAGATGTATCATGGATGTGAGGCTGTCGGAGACGCTGACCTGAAGGAGAGAGGAAGAATAGTCAGTGTCACATTCAGACAGGACACAGACAAGCTGAGTAAAGCACTGGACGATCTAGAGCTGGGTGAGATAGAGGTCCTGTATGAGTGTGTGCTGGACCTAAAGGCTACTCCTGTGTTACAAGACACCATTGAGATCAGAGTAGCAGACGATAGGGGTAAACCAAACCCCATTGACGTGACACAGCTGGTGGTGAATAACACAGACTGCGTTGTAGCCACAGATTTCAGCAACACCAGTGTGAAGTCCTTCTACGTCAAGAACAACCAGACACAGCACAGTAAACTCAGTCTGAGTGGTGGCCCATTGAGTCTGACCAAGTTGACACACAACCGGGTGGCTGTCACTGTCCCGATCAGGAACCAGATTGTAATAGTTGAAGTGAACCCTCACCTGGTACTGCAGTCAACCATCACTACCAGCAAACAGTATTGGGGTATAACGTCCCTGCCTCAATCAACACTAGCAGCCGGTTCCCACTCTCCTCCCTGTGTTGATATCCTGGATATGACAGGAAACGTGCTGAGGTCTATCAGTCCACGCCACAAAGGTAACAACATCTTACAGTATCCCGACTTCCTCAGTACCAGGACAGGTAACATCTTGGTGTCTGACTGTGGAACTAAGTGTGTCGTGTGTCTGACCCCCGAGGGAGATGTGGTATTCAGCTACAGCCCTACAGGAGACACAGCACTGGAGTGTCCTCAGGGTATCACAAGTACCGGCACAGGCGACATCCTGGTTACAGACTGCAGTCTACACAGAGTCATTCATCTGACTGAGTCAGAACAGTTTGTCAGAAACATACTGACAAAAGAGGGCGGTATTACGTGTCCTGCGGGTGTCTGTGTAGACCCATATGGTTACATGTATGTTTGTCTCAGAACTGAGGGTCCTATCAAGGTGTTCACTTGTAACCACAGTCAAGTGTATGTGTCTGACTTGGCATACATGTAATCACACTCTCAGATCAGGGAAGGATCTTTAAAAGCCGAGACAGTATGATGTTGAGTATACACAAGAAACCATAAAGATGAAAAGATATATTTGGGATACCTCAGGTATATGGATATCTCCAATACACGAGATATCAGCATATAATTGTATAAACGATATGTCTGACATATGTGTCCCTGACAGAAGATTAACTGAACTCCAAGTCTTGCAGTAAACATTAGACCCATGTACTACAGCACAACATGGTGAAACCGGTTGGCTCAAACATCTTTCATGTATATATTCTCCTTGTTCATAATGTTGTGTATCACCTGCTTGATAACGGTGTTAGCATCTACACCGAACGTCGCACCCACTGCAATAGTCTTTCTTTAAAACATCTTACCTGTTCATCATATCAGCTTCTGTATGCCACTCGAGGAAATCAATTTTAAATGTTGTGAGTATTTATGCCACTTATGCTTATCTTCAACACTGATTTCAAGTCAACCCGTATTCTACTTTTTTATTACATACCCATGTAAACTTAGGATAGTAATACAGGGGTGCAATACGGATGACGTGGTCAAATTCCGTACTGCACTCCAGATTCCGTATTGAACCTCTTTCTCCAAAGCTTGGCACTTTCCGGGATTTTCCGTACCCAGCTAACGAGAGGTGTGTCAATTGAATATAATAATATGATTTTTAGGTTGTATATCATTAATTTAGAAACGTAAAACAATATCGTACTTGTTGATTACATTAAAAGATTGAAAGAAAAAAATGTGCTTGTCTTTTTTTCACATGACATACATCGTCTGCTTGTTGTTAAAATGTCGGCAACAATGACATCGATGGTACTATCCATCAAGACTTATTTGACATGTTATTGGACGAGAATTTTGGTACGTTTGAACTGGAATACTCTATTATTACTTTGGAATAATCACCAGTGCCTCTCGTAACAAAAAACATCAAAGATCTTAAGGCATACATCAAGACCAAGAAAAGTGTCACCACGGTACAGAAAACAAACAGTCTTGTTTCTAAATTCAACCATTTTTTATTGGAAAACAATGTGAAACAAGACATGCTGACTCTCCCTCCTCAAGAACTTGATGTTCTTATTGGATCCTACATTCTTTCTCTGGAGAAGGACAATGGTGAACCCTACGAACCTGACACATTAACCTCCTACCATCGCGCCATTGATCGCCACCTTCCTGACAACGATGACCCCTCTAACATTGTGCGAGATGCGGAATTCCGTGCCAGTAGAAAAGTTCTTGAAGCCAAAAACAAAATGAACTAAAACAAACAGGTAAGAGGAATCGGCCAAATAAATCCGAGTCTCTGTCAGTGGAAGATGAGGAACGGTTGTGGGAAAAGGGCGAATTTAGGAGTCATTCACCTCTGTCAATTTTTATGGTACTATTTTACTAAAATGTTTCGATTGCGTGGGCGGGATGAAAGCAGAAAATGAAAATGGGGTGACGTTCAGCTTAAAACAGATTCTGATGGCCAGGAGTATCTCGAGCTTTGGGAAAGGGAGACTGAAACAAGGGACGGAAATTCCACTCACCATCGCATGTTCAATCCTAAAATATTCCCCGGAAATGAAACATGTATCCTCCCAGTGTACAAATCATTTGCCAAACAACGGCCGAAAAGCATGTTAGCTCCCGATGGACCATTTTACCTAGCGATCAATCACAAGAGAAAGTCTGATGGTCTATGGTTTCAAATCGGTCTTCTTGGCATCAACACACTCGGTGGCCTCGTGAAAAACATGGATTCCCGTGCCGGTTTGGTCGGCAAAATCACAACTTACAGTGCTCGAAAGTCCATGTGTACACAGCTGCTTCATTCCGGTGTAGAACCGACGACAATATGTCAGTTGTCAGGGCACAAAACTGTGAACAGTCTCAATGACTATGCTGTTGCTTCCCTTCCAATGCAGAAACACATGTCTGGTATCCTTACTGGTAGTAAAGAAAACTCTCTTGTTCCTGTCGACAATTCGTCTAAAGCTGTCTCTCACCAACAACGCATGTCACTTCCAAAATGGTTTGAATGTAGGCCTAACAGCAGTCAGGTAAACCAAAACACTACTACACTCCACGGAATGACATCTGGAATATTCAGCAACAGTAACGTTTACGGTGACACCTTCAATATCAATTTTAACTTGTCTTCTCAAACAAACTGACTTATTTGGAACAGACCACATGCAAATTAGTGTGCGATGATATTGTATTACAAAGGACACTTTTTATATGCCCATTTTGAAATTAAACTTAGCTTCATAATAAACGATAGCTGACGTAAAAAATTATAACTTTGATATTGAAACTATTAAGGATGTAGCTACCATGAAATCTCACTATCATTATAAAAAGGAAGAGATAGGAGGGGTCGTCTCAAAAGCAAAACCAGGACGGGTGTCGCAGACGGTGATTGGGATCGGGCTGGGGGATAGAGATATCAGCTAAGATATGATAATCCTTTAGGGGAATTAAGCTGGGAAAGTAAACGGCATGTCATAACAATTTACAAATAACATCCAGTCCTGTCGATCTTCGGATGGTCATGCCACCTATATATTTTGCGACATTTAATACGATAGCTGATTTAATCTTTTCTATGGGTATCATACTCTTTTACACATCTCAACATAAACTTTATGAAAGAAAGACACGTAATCAATAGATGAAACATATTCAACACACATGAAAAATATAAAATCTTCTTTGAGATGACCCCTTGTGCCTGTAGGCAGCACATGCATTTCAGGTTATCTTCCAAAACTTAGACACCCATATCTTAGCCACCCAAGACACTAAAGATGGAGATTAATTAAAACAACACCCGAGGCTGAGCGACCTAATTGCCATCTTTAGTCTGATCTATTGTTTTCAGCAGCTGTTCCTATTTTTTCTAAGCTTTGACATGCTTTTTCTGGATATCCAATTATGCATCCCACTGAACGCCCTGTTAGGCCGATGTGGGTTATTTCCACATATGCTATTTGCAATTGAGTAAATTTTAGGGATATAGAGTAACAGCCTAAAACAGTTGTTTTCTATTTCCGACAGTACTTTAGGTTTGTCAGCGCCCAACCATTTTGCTGGTCCTTCCCCTTTGCTACGAAGTGTAGATATCGCACAAGATCATCTTTACCTGTCCTGACAGGTAATACTTTGTCGCGGGTGTACATTTACCCTCTACACCGCTGGTGACGCCCACACGGCAAGTGGCGGTTGTGAAGTGTGAAGGTGGACAGTGCGGTAAGTTGCTATACATCATAATGTATCAAATACTGGATGGTTGGTCCTGGTATTGATGGAAACACAAGCACACTGTTTCTGGTTATCTGATGTATCAAGTATTCAGTATATTTATAACTATTTACGCCCTGTCCAAGGCCTCAGTCCAAAGTCGAATATTGTTTGTTGTATTCCGTCAGATCTTGACGAGTCAGATCTTAACGAGTAAAGTGAGTCGATAATTAGGTGTAGTTTATGTCAACAATGATAATTAGGTGTTGTTTATGCCAGCAGTGTGTGTGTATTAGTCTCCTGTCGTGGTCTACAGCCGCCACAATCTCCAGTGTGTTGCCTGTGCCCTACATACATCGTACATGTAGATAGTGTACACAACAAGGAAGTGCATGTTGTCTACTTTCGTTATGGTAATGAGCACACGTGATCAACACGGAATGACACAGGAGGTATTCAGTCAGCTGTTGTGCTCCACTGATACTTCAAGAAAATCATAATCATCATATTGACCATTTCACAAGGGGGAATTTTGCTTTATATGGCTTTATTGTGTCATAGCAAGTAAACCAACTGTAAGAGCGCAGCGTGTATTCAGGATTTGTACCAATTTCTCGCCAGTTGTAACGGACACTCTTCTTGTGGGAAAATGGTCTTTTTCTGTTTTTACTGTTCCTCTATCAAGTATAACTATGTTATATTTAGGAACTATAATATTTAGGATAATATACTTGGTGTTGAAGAACAATCCCCGCACCTCAGACGGCTGGGCAACCCGTGCCCCTTTTGCTGGGTCATTTAATTTGCATGTAAAGCGATCTTAGCGCTACAGCGGTCGTAACACCCTTGCTTCAGTATAGACATAAGATAGTCGTAGGGCTAAGATGGCTTCGTGCATGTGGTCCCTGAAGTCCCGGAGATTTGATATCACATGCTATGGCTGTCCATATCTAACGACTTCTAGGTCGATCAACACATGGCCGTGTGGGGCTGCAAATACTCTTTTACTCTTGATCTCATTATTAGATCTCAGAATTAGTCTGCCACAAAGTTTGATGGAACTTTTTTACCATTGATATTGGCTATTCACATCCATTGACAACACCCGACGATTCATTACACACAATATCCTTGACTGATTCGTGTGTGCAAATCGTAATTCCACAGAACCAAAGATGGTTACATATACCAAAGACACTATTGGAAGCGTTTATATATGCCATAAGCTTTAATTGCATACTTGACTATCTGACCAATCTGTAAAACGTGATATGTACACACTGCGGCATCAACATCACCTGAGGTACATTGAGACAGTGAGTGAGTGAGTTAAACTTTACAGTCACCTGTCTGTACAGAGGTTCTGAATCACCTGCAGTTGGACAATGTTAGATAGATGTCAAGAGTGTAGACATTATTTACCTGGTTTCAGATGGCAACCTCTCAGAAGCTGACGGACCATTTCTTGTCCTGTACAATATGTACAGAGGTGTTTGACAAGCCCTGTACACTTGTGTGTAATCACACCTTCTGTCGGAAATGTATCGTCAACTACACCAAAACCAGACCAGAAGCCATCAGTGCCAAGTCCCTCCTGTGTCCATTCTGCAGAAAGATGACGAAAGTGTCCGCCCCTGAGAGACCAGTGGAGGAGTGGGCGGATGACGTCAAACCTATCTTTCTCATCCAGGGACTCTTGGACTCGTTTGGCCCTGGATCCAAAGGTAGCTACAACTTTATACCCTCTACCAAAGAGATATATGTATATTCCTGTTTGAGAAACAGTGAGATATAGCGATCACCATGTCTGCCCGTCTGTTTTCCATTTCCGGAGAGGAATTCCTAAATCGTTGGCCAAGTGTGCAAAAGTAACCAAATAACATTTGCTGCAAATAAAACGAGTCTAGTGGTCTATGTCAGTAGGTTAGTGGCAGAAGAATGTCCCACCCACCCCAGCATTGCCATTCACCTGTTCCACCCACCCCAACTCTCCCATTCATCTGTCCCACCCATCCCAGCATTGCCATTCACCTGTTCCACCAATCCCAACGCTCCCACTCACCTGTCCCATCCTACCCAGCACTCTCATTCACCTGTCCCATCCTGGCACTCCCATTTACCTGTCCTATCCACCCTAGCAATGCCATCGTCTGTTCCACCCACCCCAGCACTCCCATTCACCTGTCCCAGCCACCCCAGCACTCCCATTCACCTGTCCCACCCACCCCAGCACTCCCATTCACCTGTCCCACCGCAACGCTCCCACCTGTCCCACCCACCCTCCAACTCACCTGTCACACCCACCCCAGCACTCCCATTCACCTGTCCCGACCTTGTCATTCCTACCCACCCAGCACTCCCATTCACCTGTCCCACCCACCCCAGCAATGTCATTCACCTGTCACACCCACCCCCCAACACTCCCATTCACCTGTCCCATCCACCCCACCCAGAACAGCAGTACCATTCACCTGTCCCACCCACCCCAACCCTCCCATTCACCTATCCCACCCACCCCAACACTCCCATTCACCTGTCCCACCCACCCCCGACTATTCCATTCACCTGTCCCATCCACCCCAACACTCCCATCCACCTGTCCCACCCACCCCAGTAGTCCCATTCACCTGTCCCACCCACCCCAACACTCCCATTCACCTGTCCCACCCACCCCAGACTCTCCCATTCACCTGTCCCACCTGTCCCACTCCCATTCACCTGTCCCACCCACCCCAACAGTCCCATTCACCTGTCCCACTCCTGCATCCCATTCACCTGTCCCACCACCCCGTCCCCCAATCACCTGTCCCACTCACCCCAGCATCCCATTCACCTGTCCCACCCACCCCAGATCGGTCTCCCAATCATTCACCTGTCCCACCCACCCTAGCAGTCCCATTCACCTGTCCCATCCATCCTAGCAGTCCCATGGATCACCACTAATGCATCCAAGTAGTCACCTTCACCCCCACCCCGGTCCACACCTGTCCCACCCACCCCAACACTCCCATTCACCTGTCCCATCCACCCTAGCAATGCCATTGCACCTGTCCCACCCCACCCCCCACCTCCATTCCCTGTCCCATCCACAATCATGTCACCCTGTCCAATTCACCTGTCACCCCATTCACCTGTCCACCCACCCCATTCACCTGTCCCATTCACCTGTCCTACCCACCCCAGCAGTCCCATTCACCTGTCCCACCCACCCCAGCACTCCCATTCCCCTGTCCCCATCCCATCATCACCCCATTCACCTGTCCCACACACCCCAGGGGTCTCATTCACCCGGTTGCCCAACCCATCCCGACCCTCCCATTTACCTGTCCCGACACCGCATCCCAGGAGTCCTGTTCTGTTCTGTTCTCTCCCGACCATCCCAGTTGACATGACTCCTTAACCATTGTACTGAGACTCCCATGTATAAAGCAACGCCCACAGATGGACTGCAGGTGTACCATATAAAGTGGCCAGCTTATGTGTCGCTGGGTGCTCCACAGAATTCAATAAGTGATCGTCTCAGAAATGTGTCAGTAGGGTCTTACTGAGTTGGTCAATGTTTGTTACTAGTGTTTCCTGTGCTATAAAGATACAATGAGAGATAAACATGTGTAAGTGTTTCAAGTAGGCGAGATGTTATTTTGCAAATGTGATGTGTTTACAGATACGACCAATTGTACCTACTGCCAAGAACATGGGGAGACAACTGTGGCTGTTGCTTGGTGCTCCGTCTGTGATGATGCACTCTGTGAGAAATGTACTGGAGCTCACAACCGCATCCCATCATTTCGAAACCATGACGTCACTGACCTGTCTGGAGAGGTCAAGGGAAAGGGAAAGCGAAAGGTCATGTGCAAGGAGCACCAACAGGAGTCGCTAGAATTTCTCTGTCAGGACTGCAAGAAGGCCGTGTGTCAGAAATGTTGCATACTTTACCACAGGAAATGTGATGCCGTTGTCACGATCACCTCACAGATGGTGACAATGAAAACAGAGCTGACAGAAATGAAGAAGTCATTAACAAAGAAGGAAGGTGAGACGAAACTTCGTGTGAAGGAACAAAAGTTGCAGGAGCAGAGAGAGAGAGATCATTATTCACTGATGAAGTCACACATTCAGTCCGCATGCCAGAAAGTTATAGATCGGGCCAAGAAGAAAGAAAGGAAGCTACTCGATCGAATGGAAGATATTTCACATAAACACATCGGACAATTGAAGGAAGACGTAAAGTTAGCTGAGATGTCAGTACAGATGTACCAACATCAGACGGAGCTGATAGACCAGGCTCTACAATCGGAGTGTGACATGGATGTGTATGAGATGTATCAGGGATGTGAGGCCGGTGATGTGGGTGCTGTCGGAGACGCTGACCTGAAGGAGAGAGGAAGAATAGCCAGTGTCACATTCAGACAGGACACAGACAAGCTGAGTAAAGCACTGGACGATCTACAGCTGGGTGAGATAGAGGTCCTGTATGAGAGTGTGCTGGACCTGAAGGCTACTCCTGTGTTACAAGACACCATTGACATCACAGTAGCAGACGATAGGAGTAAACCAATCCCCATTGACGTGACAGTGCTGGTGGTGAATGACACAGACACCGTTGTAGTCACAGATTACAGCAACACCAGTGTGAAGTCCTTCTACGTCAAGAACAACCAGACACAGCACAGTAAACTCAGTCTGAGTGATGGCCCATTGAGTCTGACCAAGTTGACGCACAACCGGGTGGCTGTCACTGTCCCGTCCAGTGAACAGATTGTAACAGTAAAAGTCAAACCAGACCTGGAGTTACTG
This sequence comes from Haliotis rubra, assembly GCF_003918875.1. Classification (NCBI taxonomy): domain Eukaryota; kingdom Metazoa; phylum Mollusca; class Gastropoda; order Lepetellida; family Haliotidae; genus Haliotis; species Haliotis rubra. The sequence continues at coordinate 247,133 of NW_025765120.1, read as the reverse complement.
ACAACCATCACTACCAGCAAACAGTATATGGGTATAACGTCCCTGACTCCATCAACACTAGCAGCTGGTTCCCGGTCTCCTCCCTGTGTTGATATCCTGGATATGACAGGAAACGTGCTGAGGTCTATCAGTCCACTCCACAAAGGTAACAACATCTTACAGTATCCCGACTTCCTCAGTACCACGAGGACAGGTAACATACTGGTGTCTGACATGGGGAACCAAGTGTGTCGTGTGTCTGACCCCCGAGGGAGATGTGGTGTTCAGCTACAGCCCTACAGGAGACACAGCACTGGAGTGTCCTCAGGGTATCACAAGTACCGGCACAGGCGACATCCTGGTTACAGACTTACAGTCTGCACAGAGTCATCCATCTGACTGAGTCAGGACAGTTTGTTCAAAATCTGCTGACATCCAGGGACTGTATTCAGAATCCACGTGGAATGTGTATAGATGAGAGAGGGTGGCTACGTGTTTGTCTTAACGAGGGTGTCATACAGACGTTCTCGTGTAAATAGAGAAACACTGATGAGCTGCTGCTACATGTCAGGACATTCTGGTAGAAACATACAGACAGAAGATGGTAGTGTTGTGCTGCTACATGTCAGGACATTCTGGTAGAAACATACAGACAGAAGATGGTAGTGTTGTGCTGCTACATGTCAGGACATTCTGGTAGAAACATACAGACAGAAGATGGTAGTGTTGTGCTGTTACATGTCAGGACATTCTGGTAGAAACATACAGACAGAAGATGGTAGTGTTGTGCTGCTACATGTCAGGACATTCTGGTAGAAACATACAGACAGAAGATGGTAGTGTTGTGCTGCTACATGTCAGGACATTCTGGTAGAAACATACAGACAGAAGATGGTAGTGTTGTGCTGCTACATGTCAGGACATTCTGGTAGAAACATACAGACAGAAGATGGTAGTGTTGTGCTGCTACATGTCAGGACATTCTGGTAGAAACATACAGACAGAAGATGGTAGTGTTGTGCTGCTACATGTCAGGACATTCTGGTAGAAACATACAGACAGAAGATGGTAGTGTTGTGCTGCTACATGTCAGGACATTCTGGTAGAAACATACAGACAGAAGATGGTAGTGTTGTGCTCCTACATGTCAGGACATTCTGGTAGAAACATACAGACAGAAGATGATGTGTTGTGCCAGGACATTCTGGTAGAAACATACAGACAGAAGATGGTAGTGTTGTGCTGCTACATGTCAGGACATTCTGGTAGAAACATACAGACAGAAGATGGTAGTGTTGTGCTGCTACATGTCAGGACATTCTGGTAGAAACATACAGACAGAAGATGGTAGTGTTGTGCTGCTACATGTCAGGACATTCTGGTAGAAACATACAGACAGAAGATGGTAGTGTTACATTCTGGTACAGAAACATACAGACAAATGATGATAGTGTTGTGCTGGTACATGTCAGGACATTCTGGTAGAAACATACAGACAGAAGATGGTAGTGTTGTGCTGCTATATGTCAGGACATTCTGGTAGAAACATACAGACAGAAGATGATAGTGTTGTGCTGCTACACGTCAGGACATTCTGGTAGAAACATACAGACAGAAGATGATAGTGTTGTGCTGCTACATGTCAGGACATTCTGGTAGAAACATACAGACAAATGATGATAGTGTTGTGCTGGTACATGTCAGGACATTCTGGTAGAAACATACAGAGAGAAGATGATAGTGTTGTGCTGCTACATGTCATGACATTCTGGTAGAAACATACAGACAGAATATGGTGGTGTTGTGCTGCTACATGTCAGGAGATTCTGTTAGAAACATACAGACATAAGTTGATAGTGTTGTGGGCGTGTCCTCTGGTCTGTCTACAACAAGGTTTATCTAGTTGTCTATGTTGTCACGACAGACAGAAGTTTATTCGTAATATCGGCCTCATGGCCTATAATACAGTCACAAACTATGGCAGTTTCGTGAAACAGTGGTCATAATTAGTATTGGGATCTTACTTTAAAAACATAATGTAAAAATAGTGCTGTGCAGTATATAACTTGGGGGTTTTTGGATTGCAAAATTGACTGCAGAGTGAGTGGGCCTTTGTAGACATTTTGTAATTGTTTGAAGTAACTGTCTCTGTACCGCTGATATTTGACACATCGGAAGAATACGTGATTCTCAGTTTCTGTTTCCGCGGCGTCACAGAATGAACACAAGTAGTTCGTACGTGGGGCATCCTCATTAAGTCTGTACATGTTCACTTTAAAGTTGTTATTCGAAATACGAAACTTGATAAGTGCACGGATCAGATGTTTATATTTTAGTTCTGTTATGTAGGACTCCAGGCAAAGTTCATGTTTAAACTGTGAATAATGGCTGAAAAAAGTGGAGCTGTTGATTTCGTTGTGCCAAGTTTGGTAGGCGATATCCTTCAATCGTTGTTTGAAAGTATACATGAATAGCTGGACGTTAGCAACGCCCTGGTTTAACCAGACATGAGAAAACCCGTTTCTGAATAATAAGTTTCTAACATTGGATGCCCAGTTTGTTCTGCCCATATCATCAAATGTTTTTAGCATTCTGTAGCACTGCAGTGGATAGCGTTGTTCATTCATACTGAGTATCTTGAACCAAAACTTGATTACACGAATCTGTGTTAATACGTAGATGGGGTGACGTCCAAGCTCCCCAAGTGTGGCTTTGTTTGAAGCACATTTTCCTATTTTCAGAAATCGTTTGAAATACATAGTATGGACCCTCTCGATTACATCAGAATATTTATGTCCCCATATTTCCGAGCCGTATAGTAGTATAGGTGCCACTTTTCGATCAAATATAGTTCTTGCACTTGAATAGGTTAGTTCTTGATACTTGTTAAAAAGTCTGAAAACAGAGAGGCAGGCTTTACTTGCTTGTTGAGCAAGTGTTTCACAGGCTTTTGTCCACACGAGCCTAGATGAAAATATTATGCCGAGATATTTATAGTATGTAACCACCTTAAGAGGATTTTTACAAAAAGTCCACTTTTCAGAATGTCTCAGAATTCCTCCGTTGCGAAACACAATGATATTTGTTTTGTTAAGATTCAGCTGTAATCCCCATTTGATACAGAATGATTCCAGGATATTAAGCTGGCGCTGTAGACCTATTACACTGGTAGCAAAAAAAGGACGATGTCATCAGCAAACATTAGCAGTAATAGATCTTGTATATCTTGCGTAACAAAAATTCCATTGTTGCCTGATTGGTAGAGCTCTGTTGCAAATTCATTAATAAAGAGAAGGAAGAGGAGGGGGCTGAGAATACACCCTTGTCTCACTCCACGGGAAGTATCAAAAGTTTCAGTTCTTGAATCAGTATGCACTCTTACACTGGCTTTCACCGATGCGTACATACTTTTAAGCAACATAGTTATCTTTCCGTGACAGCCGCGTTGAATCAAAATATATAGCAGTTTATCTCTGTCCACAAAGTCAAATGCCTTTTTTAAAGTCAACGAAACCACAGTAGAAACGACCTTTGGGTTTGCACAAATATTTCGAACACAAAGCCTGAAGAGTAAAAATATGGTGAGTTGTTGAATATTGAGGGCGGAAACCAGCTTGACTTTCGGATAATATTTCGTTTAACTCAACCCACATCCTTAATCTTTTCTCTATAATTGAAATAAAAAGTTTTCCCATTGAATTTAGTATTGATATTCCTCTATAATTCGATGGTTCTTTCTTGGATCCAGATTTAAACAGTGGTATAATAACGCCGATATTCCAGTTTGTAGGAAACAGACCATTGTCCAAAATCTTGTTGAATAGCATCTTCACATATGGAATTAAAATATTACATGATAGTTTGTACAGTTCTGGGGGTATCCCGTCAGTGCCTGGTGATTTATTTGATTTAAGATCATATATAGATTTTCTAATTTCTTCTTCAGAGATTTCACTGTTTAAATAAATATCTTGGTGCGCTAACCCATCGCAGTCCTTACACGAGTGATGTTCGAGGAAGTGTTTTACTTGTTGGTCAAACTCTGAGGCAGTTACTTCTATTTCAGGATTTAACAGATCAGTGAAGTAGGCTTGCCAGTCAGCTGCGGAAATACATGAATCAATGTTTGTTCGGAATGCCTGTTTTACTTTACTCCAGAATTCTTTACAGTCCCCACGTGCCGCCGCAACGGTGATGCCATCTTCAATTTTTCTGTTGTATCTGATTTTCTTAAGTTTACAACATTCTTTGAAGGCATGCTTTGCATCAATATAATAATTTCTGTTTTTTATCACAATTAAACGTCCTGAACTTGTGGAGACACCTGTATTTCGCCGTTTTAAGTTGTTGGCATTCATAATCAAACCAGGGAGGTTGTTTAGGAGCTTGACTAGAGTTTGAATTACGTGGTAATACTCGTTTTCCTGTTGCTGCCACGACGTCTGATAATTTGCTAACTGCACGATTTATATCCAAGTTTAAGTATTCCAGAAATTCAGATATCAGTACATTTATCTTGTCGTTTGCAACAACGCTAGATAATTGTTCTTTGTCCGTATTGCTGCATTTGTATCTGGGCATCGTGTAGAGTGGCATGTCTGATCCAGACACTGGTGCAGTATCTTTCCTTTTGATGTCATTAAATGTACATGCTATAGGCATATGGTCAGATTCTGATCTTGGAATCACAGTCATGTCACTGATTTTAGGAAATATAGTACTTGATACTAAGACGTAGTCCACCACACTGGCTCCTGCTCGCGATATGAATGTAAAGTTACCATGTACATCTCCCAATGACCTCCCATTTACTATGTGGAGGTTGAACACTTTACACAAGTTTAGAAAACTTCTACCGTAGTTGTTGATTTGTGTATCACATGAGTTTCTTGGTATATCAAATGAATCTTCTCTATAATCATCGTTAAGCGGCAAATAATGCATGTCGTCATTTATTATGCAATCTGTTTCATCTGCAGTTCGGGCATTGAAATCTCCCATAAGGATAAAACTAATATCATCTCCATAGTCTGATAGAATATGCAAAAGCTTCTTCTCAAGAGCTGAAATTCCATCCTCATCTGCATTTGCATACTCCTTTGAATATTCGGGATGAATGTATACAAATAAAACAAATATGGTGGTAGGACACACTTTTGCGTTCAGTTTGAAAACAATAACATTTGCCCATTGATCATAAAGTCTCTGAAAATAAGAAACTACTTTGTAGTTAATGAAAACACTGATTCCTCCTGAAAATCTACCTCGTTCACTTTCTCGTTTAGCATCTACAATGAAACATTTATAAAGGTTAAATACATTCTCGAGCTTATCATATGCTTCGCTTGCCGGCGGACACATTGTTTCCAGAAAGCAGAATACATCAAAAGTTTTGCACAGCCTATAAATATCGTTATTTTCCAATTTTGAATGTAAACCGTGAATGTTCCAGGAAAGAAAAGATAAAACAAGAGAGCTAGTAATCAGTTCGGTTCTATCTTTCTCAATGTTACAAGGTTGAGTATGATTTTGGTCACTAAGGTCACGGCCGGTATCCTATCTGGGGGACGAAGGGGGTTGTGTCGATGACGTAGGTCCCGATGGTTGTCGTCGCTCCCAATTCTTCCTCTGTCCGACCTGCCTGACATTATCACTAGCTTCGTCATACGCATACACACTGCCTTCAATGATAAGCTTATCATAACTCATAAACGAAAATTTGCCTTCGCTTCACGCTTTCTCCATCACAGGGAACAGTTGTGATCTTATCCATCGTACCCTCTCTGTAAGGTCTTCCGATACCCGATGTTGTTTGTCGCCTTTAAGTTTAAGCCGGGCCGACTTAGTTACCCTCTGCTTATCTTTGTAGGATGCAAATTTAACAATTATCGGTGAGTTAGTGCCTTTAGAGTTCAATCTGTGAGCCCTCTCGATAGAAACAGTATCACTGTCATCAATGATGTCTCTCTCCTTACAGAATTCTCTCACTTTGGTTTCTGTCTGTTCCCACGTCTCACCTCTGCTCTCAGTCAGGCCGAAGAAAATAACATTGTTGCGTCGTGAATGAGCTTCAAGTGTATCTACTTTCTTTTCAAGAAAAACGACTCGTTCATTCAAACTCACGTTTTCACTTTTCAGACCATCCAATCTGCCACTGAAATCGCTCGTAAAATCATCGAATTTCTTGTTCAGCGTATTGATATTGTCCTGTATCGAGCTCATGTTGATCTGTATCGCCTTGATACACTCTCAGTCTCCTTTCGTCATCAGGAAAGGATCTTTAAATCCCGGGACAGTATGATGTGGAGCATAGACAAGAAAGATAAAGCATCTACACTGAAACGTCGCATCCATTGCAATACACAAGTTGTCTGTCCTTAAAAATGGTTCCTGTTCATCCTTATATCAGCTTCAATATGCCTCTCAAGGAAGTCAATGAAATCAGTTTTAAATAATGTGAGTATTTATGTTACTTATGCTACTCTTCGACACTGATTTCAAGTCAATCCCCCGTACTCTAATTTTGTATGAAGAAAAAACTAATGACGGAAAGGGGCGAGTGGTGACGAATGTAAACGTTAGACCCATGTACTACAGTACAACATGGTGAAACCGTTTGGTTCAAACATCTTTCATGTATATATTCTCCTTGTTCATAATGTTGTGTATCACCTGCTTGATAACGGTGTCAGCATCTACACCGAAACAGGGCATCCACTGCAATAGTCTTCCTTTAAAACATCGCACCTGTTCATCATACCAGCTTCTGTATGCCACTCGAGGAAATCAATTTTAAATGTTGTGAGTATTTATGTCACTTATGCTTCTCTTCAACACTGATTTCAAGTCAACCCGTATTCTACTTTTTCATTACTTACCCATGTAAACTTAGGATAGTAATACAGGGCTGCAATACGGATGACGTGGTCAAATTCCGTACTGCACCCCAGATTCCGTATTGAACCCCTGCCGGTTCTACTTTCTCTAAAGCTCGGCACTTTCCGGGATTTTCCGTACCCAGCTAGCGGGAGGTGTGTCAATTGAATATAATAATATGATTGTTAGGTTGTATATGATTAATTTAGAAACTTAAAACAATATCGTACTTGTTGATTACATTAAAAGATTGAAAGAAAAAAATGTGTTTGTCTTTTTTCACGTCACATACATCGTCTGCTTGTTGTCAAAATGTCGGCAACAATGACATCGATGGTACTATCCATCAAGACTTATTTGGCATGTTATTGGACGAGAATTTTGGTACGTTTGAACTGAAATACTCTATGATTACTTTGGAATCATCACCAGTGCCTCTCGTAACAAAGAACATCAACGATTTCAAGGCATACATCGAGACCAAGAAAAGTGTCACCACGGTAAAGAAAACAAACAGTCTTGTTTCTAAATGCAACCATTTTTAATGGAAAACAATGTGAAACAAGACATGCTGACCCTCCCTCCTCAAGAACTTGATGTTCTTATTGGATCCTACATTCTTTCTCTAGAGAAGGACAATGGTGAACCTTACGAACCTGAAACATTAACATCCTACCATCGTGCCATTGATCGCCACGATCCTGACAACGATGACCCCTCTAACATTGTGCAAGATGCAGAATTCCTTGCCAGTAGAAAAGTTCTTGAAGCCAAAACTAAAGAACTAAAACAGGTAAGAGGAATCGGCCCCAAATATATCGGAGTCTCTGTCAGTGGAAGACGAGGAAGGGTTGTGGGAAATGGGCCAATTTGGGAGTCATTCACCTCTGTCAATTTTGAACATATTACGGTACTATTTTACTAAAGTGTTTGGATTGCGTGGGTGGGGTGAAAGCAGAAAATGAAAATGGGGTGAAGTTCAATTTAAAACAGATTCTGATGGCCAGGAGTATCTGAAGTTTTGGGAAAGGGAGACTGAAACAAGGGACGGAAATTCCACACACCATCAGCTAAGATATGATAATCCTTTAAGGGAATTAAGCTGGGAAAGTAAACGGCATGTCATAACAATTTACAAATAACATCCAGTCCTGTCGATCGTCGGGTGGTCATGCCACCTATATAAACTCTGTCAAAAAAGAAACGCAACCCCTGTCCTCAGATATGAAAAAATTCGTTTGAATGAAGTTATTGCTTCCAAACTAAATTTTATTCGAATGTATTGAAATGATGCACGTAATTAATGAAGATTACCATCCAAACAACTGCATTTGTACGCACAAGTGTATTTTATTGCTTATTCCGTCACAACGCATGAAATGACCCTCATGGTGACTTCGCACAAAAAAAACACATGCAAATCATGAAAATGGCAGTTAATGTAGGGGTGTATAAAAGCCCATGTGCTTCCGTATTATATTCATTCATTTGTCGCCGAAAAGCTGTGTTAAAATGCCACGATTGAGTGCTGCTGACCGAAATATCGCCATTGGTCGTGTCTCGCCGGAGAAAGTTTTGGAACTGTTGCACGGCACCTAAATGTTCACAAAACAACGATATCCCTGACTTTGGAGCCGCTACAACAACTTCAATTTGACCAACGATCGCCCGAGAAGTGGAAGGCCAAGAATCACGACCCCTTCAAGATCGGTACATCCGGGTCCATCACCTGCGTAATCGGCATGCCCTACCAACCGTGACTGCCACACAAATACCAGGTTTGAGGAGAGTGTCAGCTCAAACGATTAGGAACCGTCTGAAAGAAGCGGGTTTACGTGCCTGTAGACCAGTTGTTGGACCTGTACTACGCCCTACATCGACGCTCGACGACTCAGGTGGTGCAACAACGTAAGGATACGGACTTTACAAAACTGGAGGCGAATCTGGTTTCTGATGAATCACGTTTCTTTTGCAACGTCACGACGGAAGACAGCGTCTGTATAGGAGACGTCATAAACGTTTTGCGCCCATCTGCGTCCGACAGGTGGACAGATTTGGCGGAGAAAGCGTCATGGTTTGGGGAACCATCTCATACAACCAGAAATCAGACTTGGTGATCGTTCAAGGAACCTGACAGCCCAACGCTACATCAACCACGTGTTAGAGCTTCACCTTCTCCCGATTATTGACCAACAGACACAGATTTTTCAACGGACAACGCCCGGCCTCATACTGCACGTGCAACAATGAACTTTCTGCAGAATTCCAACGTCAATGTCTTGCCATGACCTCTAAATCACCAGACCTCAACCCTATTGAACACCTGTGGGATACTCTGGATCGACGCGTACGTCAACGTCAGCCGCCGCCACAGACGCTGCAACAGCTCGCCGTTGCACTGCAGGAGGAGTGGAGAGCCATTCCCCAGGAAAGAATCCGGCGTCTTATCCGTTCTTGTCCAAGGAGATGCCGTGCAGTGATTGCAGCGCGTGGTGCTCATACGAGATACTGAGAAAGACGCCCCCCTGGTGACAAACTGGTGTCTGTGAGATGACTTTTGAAATGACAATTTTAAACATGCCCATCTGGGTTATTATTCTGCCAAATTTCAGACTTCTGTCTTAAATAATAAAAATGCCGTGTCGTCCTAAAACTTCAGATCAAAATCTCTAAAATACAGGGGTTGCGTTTCTTTTTTGACAGAGTTTATGTTGCGACATTTAATACGATAGCTGATTTAATCTTTTCTATGGGTATCATACTCTCTTACACATCTCAACACAAACTTTATGAAAGAAAGACACGTAATCAAAAGATGAAACATATTCAACACACATGAAAAGCATAAAATCTTCTTTGAGATAACCCCTTGTGCCTGTAGGCAGCACATGCATTTCAGACACCCACATCTTAGACACTAAATATGGAGATTAATTAAAACAACACCGGAGGCTGAGCGACCTAATTGCCATCTTTAGTCTGATCTATTGTTTTCAAAAGCTATTCCGATTTTTCTAAGCTTTGACATGCTTTTTCTGGATATCCAATTATGTATCCCACTGAACGCTCTGTTAGGCCGATGTGGGCTATTTCCATTATGTTATTTGCAATTGTGTAATTTTAGGGATATAGAGTAACAGCGTCAAAACAGTTGTTTTCTATTTCCGACAGTTCTTTAGGTTTGTCAGCGCCCAACCATTTTGCTGGTCCTTCCCCTTTGCTACGAAGTGTAGATATCGCACAAGATCATCTTTACCTGTCATGACAGGTAATACTTTGTTGCGGGTGTACATTTACCCTCTACACCGTTGATGACGCCCACACGGCAAGTGGCGATTGTGAAGTGTGAAGGTGGACAGTGCGGTGAGTTGCTATACATCATAATGTTTCAAATACTGGATGGTTGGTCCTGGTATTGATGGAAACACAAGCACACTGTTTCTGGTTTTCTGATGTATCAAGTATTCAGTATATTTATAACTATTTACGCCCTGTCCAAGGCCTCAGTCCAAAGTCGAATATTGTTTGTTGTATTCCGTCAGATCTTGACGAATATAGTGAGTCGATAATTATGTATAGTTTATGTCAACAATGATAATTATGTGTTGTTTATGCCAGCAGTGTGTGTGTATTAGTCTCCTGTCGTGGTCTACAGCCGCCACAATCTCCCGTGTGTTGCCTGTGCCCTACATACATCGTACATGTAGATAGTGTACACGACAAGGAAGTGCATGTTGTCTACTTTCGTTATGGTAATGAACACACGTGATCAACACGGAATGACACATGAAGTATTCAGTCAGCTTTTGTGCTCCTGTGATACTTGGAAAATGGTCTTTTTCTGTTTTTACTGTTCCTCTATCAAGTATAACTATGTTATATTTAGGAACTATAATATTTAGGATAACATACTTGGTGTTGAAAAACAATCACCGCACCTCAGACGGCTGGGCAATCCGTGCCGCTTTTTGCTGGGTCATTTAATTTGCATGTAAAGCGATCTTAGCTCTACAGCACTCGCAACACCCTTGCTTCAGTATAGACATAAGATAGTCGTAGGGCTAAGATGGCTTCGTGCATGTGGCCCCTGAAGCCACGGAGATATCACATGCTATGGCTGTCCATATCTAACGACTTCTAGGTCGACCAACACATGGCCGTGTGGGACTGCAAATAGTCTTTTACTACTCTTGATCTCATTATTAGATTTCAGAATTAATCTGCCACAAAGTTTGATGGAACTTTTTTACCATTGATATTGACTATTCACATCCCTTGACAACACCCGACGATTCATTACACACAATATCCTTGACTGATTCGTGTGTACAAATCGTAATTCCACAGAACCAAAGATGGTTACATATACCATAGACACTATTGGAAGCGTTTATATATGCCATAAGCTTTAATTGCATACTTGACTATCTCACCAATCTGTAAAACGTGATATGTATGCACTGCGGCATCAACATCACCTGAGGTACATTGAGACAGTGAGTGAGTGAGTTAAACTTTAAAGTCACCTGTCTGTACAGAGGTTCTGAATCACCTGCAGTTGGACAATGTTAGATAAATGTCAAAAGTGTAGACATTATTTACCTCGTTTCAGATGGCAACCTCTCAGAAGCTGACGGACCATTTCTTGTCCTGTACAATATGTACAGAGGTGTTTGACAGGCCATGTACACTTGTGTGTAATCACACCTTCTGTCGGAAATGTATCGTCAACTACACCAAAACCAGACCAGAAGCCATCAGTGCCAAGACACTCCTGTGTCCATTCTGCAGAAAGATGACGAAAGTGTCCGCTCCTGAGAGACCAGTGGAGGAGTGGGCGGATGACGTCAAACCTATCTTTCTCATCCAGGGACTCTTGGACTCGTTTGGTCCTGGATCGAAAGGTAGCTACAACTTTAAACCCTCAACCAAAGAGATATATGTATATTCCTGTTTGAGAAACAGTGAGATATAGCGATCACCATGTCTGCCCGTCTGTTTCCATTTCCGCAGAGGAATTCTTAAATCGTTGGCCAAATGTGCAAAAGTAACCAAATAATATTTGCTGCAAATAAAACCGGTCTAGTGGTCTATGTCAGTAGGTTAGTGGCAGAAGAATGTCCCACCCACCCAAACAATCCCATTTCCCTGTCCCACCCATCCCAACACTCCCATTCACCTGTCCCACGCAACAAAACACTCCCATCCACCTGTCCCACCCAGCCCAGCAGTCCCATTCACCTGTTCCACCACCCCCGACTGTCCCATTCACCTGTCCCACCCGCCCCAACACTCCCATTCACGTGTCCCACCCACCCCGACTCTCCAATTCACCTGTCCCATCCACCCCAACGCTCCCATTCACCTGTCCCACTCACCCCAGCATCCTTATTCACCTGTCCCACTCACCCCGATTCTCCCAATCATCTGTCCCACCCCACCAAAGTAGTCCAGTTCACCTGTCCCATCCATCCTAGCAGTCCCATGGATCGGTCTTCTGCATCCAAGTAGTTCCATCCACCTGTCACGCCCACCCTAGCACTCTCAATCACCTGTCTTATCCACCCTAGCAATGCCATTGCCTGTCCAATGCCATGACTCCTTCACCATTGTACTGAGACTCCCGTGTATAAAGCAACGCCCACAGATGGACTACAGGTGTACCATATAAAGTGGCCAGCTTATGTGTCGCTGGGTGCTCAACAGAATTCAATCAGTGATGGTCTCAGAAACGTGTCAGTAGGGTCTTACTGAGTTGGTCAATGTTTATTACTAGGGTTTCCTGTGCTATAAAGATAAATAGAGAGACATAAACATGTGTAAGTGTTTCAAGTAGGCGAGATGTTATTTTGCAAATGTGATGTGTTTACAGATACGACCAATTGTACCTACTGCCAAGAACATGGGGAGACAACTGCGGCTGTTGCTTGGTGCTCCGTCTGTGATGATGCACTCTGTGAGAAATGTACTGGAGCTCACAACCGCATCCCATCATTTCGTCACCATGACGTCACTGACCTGTCTGGAGAGGTCAAGGTCAAGGGAAAGCGAAAGGCCATGTGCAAGGAACACAAACAGGAGTCGCTAGAATTTCTCTGTCAGGACTGCAAGAAGGCCGTGTGTCAGAAATGTTGCATACAATACCACAGGAAATGTGATGCCGTTGTCACGATCACCTCACAGATGGTGACAATGAAAACAGATCTGACAGAAATGAAGAAGTCATTATCAAAGAAGGAAGATGAGACGAAACTTCGTGTGAAGGAACAAAAGTTGCAGGAGCAGAGAGAGAGAGATCATTATTCACTGATGAAGTCACATATTCATTCCGCATGCCAGAAAGTTATAGATCGGGCCAAGAAAAAAGAAAGGAAGCTACTCAATCTAATGAAAGATATTTCACAGAAACACATCAGACAATTGAAAGCAGACATTAAGACAGGCGAGATGTCGGTACTGATGTACCAACATCAGACGGAGCTGATAGACCAGGCTCTACAATCTGAGTGTGACATGGATGTTTATGAGATGTATCAGGGATGTGAGGTCGGTGATGTGGAGGCTGTCGGAGACGCTGACCTGAAGGAGAGAGGAAGAATAGCCAGTGTCACATTCAGACAAGACACAGACAAGCTGAGTAAAGCACTGGACGATCTACAGCTGGGTGAGATAGAGGTCCTGTATGAGAGTGTGCTGGACCTGAAGGCTACTCCTGTGTTACAAGACACCATTGACATCACAGTAGCAGGCGATAAGAGTAAACCAATCCCCATTGACGTGACACAGCTGGTGGTGAATGACACAGACACCGTTGTAGTCACAGACTGGGAAAACACCAGTGTGAAGTCCTTCTACGTCAAGAACAAACAGACACAGCACAGTAAACTCAGACTGAGTGGTGACCCATTCAGTCTGACCAAGTTGACACAACCGGGTGGCTGTCACTGTGCCAGACACCAAACAGATTGTAACAGTAAAAGTCAAACCAGACCTGGAGTTACAGACAACCATCACAACCAGAAAACGGTATATGGGTATAACATCCCTGACTCCATCAACACTAGCAGCTAGTTCCCCGTCTCCTCCCTGTGTTGATATCCTGGATATGACAGGAAACGTGCTGAGGTCTATCAGTTCACGCCACAAAGGTAACAGCATCTTACAGGATCCCGACTTCCTCAGTACCACGCTGACAGGTAACATCCTGGTGTCTGACAGGGGAACCAAGTGTGTCGTGTGTCTGACCCCCGAGGGAGATTTGGTGTTCAGCTACAGCCCTACAGGAGACACAGCACTGGAGAGTTCTCATGGTATCACAAGTACCGACACAGGCGACATCCTGGTTACAGACTACAGTCTACACAGAGTCATCCATCTCACTGAGTCAGGACAGTTTGTCAGAAACATACTGACAGAAGAGGGCGATATTGACCTTCCTGTGGCTGTCTGTGTGTAGACCCATCTGGTTACATGTATGTTTGTTTCGGCACTAAAGGAGTTGTTAAGGTGTTCACTTGTCTTGCGTGTCTGACGTGACGTAGGAGTATTCACTCTCTCAGCTCCCTTACGTCATCAGGGAAGGATCTTTAAACGCCGGGACAGTATGATGTGGAGCATAGACAAGAAATCTTAAAGATTATATTTTGGATACCTCAGGTATATGTATGTCTCCAATACATGAGATATCATCACTTAATTGAATAACCGATATGTGTGACACATGTTTCACAGCCATTAGATAAACAGAATACTATGTCTTGTAGCACACGATAGATCAATGTTCTATAGCACTATCAACAAAGTGAAACCGGTTGGCTCAACCATCTTTCATGTATATATTCTCCTTGTTGATAATGTTGTGTATCACTTGCTTGATAACGGTGTCAGCATCTACACCGAAACGTGGCACCCATTACAACAAACAAGTTGTCTTTCTTTAAACAATTGCCCTTTTCATCATACCAATTTCTATGCCACTTAAGGAAATCAATAAAATCAATTTAAAATAATGTGAGTATTTATGTCACTTATGCTTCTCTTCGACACTGATTTCAAGTCAATCAACACGTATTCCAAGTTTGTATTAAGAACGATCTAATTATGGCCATGTATTAAGTGAATTAGAGTCTGTCAGTAACCCAGTGGTAAAGTATTCAGTCGTTACGCTGAAGACCTGGATTCAAGATTCATTAGCCAACCGACTCAAGAGAGCGAATTAGTTATCAAAAATAATTTCATTCCAAATCTGTGAAACCTGGGTTGAAAGCTTAATAAAATAATTAATTGTTAATGTGTTCAAATTGCACTCTGGCTCAGAGTTCAACTGTGGAATTGTTAGCATCATAAACTAATTATTTCTAAAAGCCTTGATGTGTACTGCATTGTAGCCTGGGTGTCCACTACTGTAACTGTTGAGACCCAGCGTGTCAAGTCTGAACCAAGTACAACGACCACATTCTTAAGCCCCAATGACTCAGGGTTCAACTATGGGAGTGTTACCCATTACCAGGAACCTTTGATCGCCACGTACAAATAGCTATGTAAAACATTAAGTTTGGACGTAAATTTCCACTTAAACATCATGTTATAAAATTGCAACACAGACAAACTGCAGACGTAAACCTGAATTGTAAGAAGTCAGTCCTAAAACTGTAGGTCTCTGTGCATTACGATGACAGGTACTTACACAATACACAGTTGAGACAATGTTCCCCATCAATGACACAAAACACAGAAGGAAACATGACATGTCATTGTTTAAAGCTCAGACAATGTACCCCCCAAAAAGACATTAAAACAGATGTGCCAGGTGTAGTTTTCACGATTTAGAGGCCTCGTGTTACAGAAAATCATACAAATCCTTTATTCAAACTGGGGGAGACGTCAACAGTTATTAGTGTGACCCAGTTACTGGAGACCGGATACTGATCAAAGTGCCAGTGCTGACTTCCTTTGGAGCTGTCCAAGTCCAGGTATAGAGAAGTCTTACATTCACTGGGAAGGAAATGTTGTATTTGAATTTGTCATGCAGCAAGAGTACTTGACACAATACAGTGGCTATAAACACCCTGCATACCAGACCACCTCCGTGGTGTAGTGGTTAGAGCGTCCGCCCGGAGAGCGGAAGGTCGCGGGTTCGATCCCCAACCGCGTCATACCAAAAGACGTTAAAATATGGTACTTGTTGGTCCCTGCCTGGCACTCGGCATTAATGGGTACAACACGGGCTGGTCGGCTTGGAGTCAGTATAATGTGTCTGAGTGGGGTATTCATGCTTCACTGCGGCATGGTATCGCAGTGGGCTAGCACTCTAAAACCAGCTTCAGTCTGGGCTAGTACAAGCAGCCGCACATACACATACACACGCATGCACGTCTTCATATGAGCGAAATATTCTCAAGCACGACGTTAAACCCAATTTCACCTCACCTCACCCTGCATACCAGAGGGTGATTCTAAGGCGAGCAGTATGGGCATATTCAAAGGTCATGCAAATAAGGTCAATGGGTGACATTTCTCAAGACCGCTGGGTCTGTTACGGAGACAGTCCACAAAATGTACAGAACAATGATATATACAGTGCCACAGGTCTGTACCACACTGGGATATATAGTCAACACCTTACAATGTTTACAAGCATTAGGATTTGAGCAGAGATGTCTCAGTAATGGTCTTCAGGTGTCAAACTACCCATAATCAAAACATCAGACTGAAACGCCTTGACATCCTTTTCAAAGGTCACCTTGTTTCAGATTCTTTGTCAAAAGCTTCTGAGGACATGATGTTAAAAATGCGAGAAAAAATATTTTAAATGAATATTAGAGCATGGTCAAAGTGCAAAAGGCAATGTGCAAGAATTACTTCTTAAAATATGAAAGCTAGACACTTCATAAAGGCAATACTTGGATAAAACAAAGTCAACTAATTGCATTGTTAGTACTTGTAAAGACCAAAGCATATGAGGCGCAGCCGTACAAATTGCATTCCTTAGCAGTGCCACATTTATACGGTCATCACTTGTAGACAGGATCCACTATCCCATTCTTTCTACCACAGGCATCACTTCAAACCAGGTTAAGCTATCCCATCTCCCACAGGCATCACTTCAGACTAAGTTAGGCTATCCCATCTCCCGCAGGAATCACTTCAGACCAGGTTAAGCCATCCCATCTCCCGCAGGCATCACTTCAAACCAGGTTACGCTATCCCATCTCCCACAGGCATCACTTCAGACTGAGTTAGGCTATCCCATCTCCCGCAGAAATCACTTCAGACCAGGTTAAGCAATCCCATCTCCCGCAGGCATCACTTCAAACCAGGTTAAGCTATCCCATATCCCACAGGCATCACTTCAGACTAAGTAAGGGTATCCCATCTCCCACAGGCATCACTTTAGACCAGGTTAAGCCAGCCCATCTCCCGCAGGCATCACTTTAGACCAGGTTAAGCCATCCCATCTCCCGCAGGAATCACTTCAGACCAGGTTAAGCCATCCCATCTCCCGCAGGCATCACTTCAGACCAGGTTAAGCTATCCCATCTCCCGCAGGCATCACTTCAAACCAGGTTAGGCTATCCCATCTCCCAAAGGCATCACTTCAGACTAAGTTAGGCTATCCCATCTCCCGCAGGCATCACTTTAAACCAGGTTAGGCTATCCCATCTCCCAAAGGCATCACTTCAGACTAAGTTAGGCTATCCCATCTCCCGCAGGCATCACGTCAGACTAAGTTAGGCTATCCCATCTCCCGCAGGCCTCACTTCAGACCAAGATCCTGTTACGTCATGCACCTCAGACCTTAGTTCTGGTCAGGATCCACTACCCCACATACATCTACCCCAGGTCGAGGGATCCAGAGACTTTAGATCTGTCAGGATCCTCTACCCCACATACATCTACCCCAGGACGAGGGATCCAGAGACTTTAGATCTGTCAGGATCCTCTACCCCACATACATCTACCCCAGGACGGGGGATCCAGAGACTTTAGATCTGTCAGGATCCTCTACCCCACATACATCTACCCCAGGACGGGGGATCCAGAGACTTTAGATCTGGTCAGGATCTTCTACCCCACATGCATCTACCCCAGGACGAGGGATCCAGAGACTTTAGATCTGTCAGGATCCTCTACCCCACATGCATCTACCCCAGGACGAGGGATCCAGAGACTTTAGATCTGGTCAGGATGCTCTACCCCACATACATCTACCCCAGGACGGGGGATCCAGAGACTTTAGATCTGTCAGGATCCTCTACCCCACATACATCTACCCCAGGACGAGGGATCCAGAGACTTTAGATCTGTCAGGATCCTCTACCCCACATACATCTACCCCAGGACGAGGGATCCAGAGACTTTAGATCTGGTCAGGATCCTCTACCCCACATACATCTACCCCAGGTCGAGGAATCCAGAGACTTTAGATCTGGTCACGATCCTCTACCCCACATACATCTACCCCAGGACGAGGGATCCAGAGACTTTAGATCTGGTCAGGATCCTCTACCCCACATACATCTACCCCAGGACGAGGGATCCAGAGACTTTAGATCTATCAGGATGCTCTACCCCACATACATCTACCCCAGGACGAGGGATCCAGAGACTTTAGATCTGTCAGGATCCTCTATCCCACATACATCTACCCCAGGACGAGGGATCCAGAACGGGGCGGAGGGATGAAAACTTGGTGAAAATGAAGTGTGTACCCCTCCTTTTCTCAATAGTGCGCAAACACCCACCCATCCACCCCCTTTTCTCAAAAGGCTGTATCCGCCCCTGAACATACTGAAATTTTTAAAGTGTCAGTGGGCCCTGCGCCTTCCCTAGATGAAGCTTGGTGTCAAATATAAGACAATCCAGTGAACGGCTCTTGAGATATCTTGCCGACAAAGGTAAAACGTTAAAGTCCCCTTGTGACCTTGAAATGACCTTGTGACCGCTAAACGCGCAACGGGGTATAACACTGAGGAAAAGTGTAATGTGGCGGTGATATATGTTGTGTAGCGCGGCACAGAACAGTATCGAAATATCTGGCACGTTAGGGGAGCTAACTCTTGCTTCAAGCCTCACATTACATCTCAAGCCACAAGAAGACCACCATTGTGTGTGATGGTCCTATCTGGCTAGTCATTGCTATCATGTTGGATGAATGTTACTGAGTGGTGAATAGTACCATCATTGTCTTTATTGCTTGTGGGGCGGTGGGGTAGCCTCGTGGTTAAGGCCTTTGCTCGACAAGCTTCCCGGTTTAGTTCCCCACATGGGTACAATGTGTGAAGCCCATTTCTAGTGTCCCCTGTCGTGATATTGCAGGAATATTGCTAAAAGCAGCACTTTGTTGCTTGCATTTCAGTTTATCTTTCAAATTGTACTGATTCTACTTTGTTAATCTTAGAACACAATTGTTAAATACATCACATTTCTTTGTTGTTTGTATCTCAGAGTATCTTTACAGCCTAATACTCAGCTTACTTTGTACTTTCAACTTGGGAATCAGACAGACAGAAGTAGTATTTGGGCCATAAGGTCTATGATACAGTTGGCAAATACAATATAAATTACCCGTGATCATGAACATTTGAATTCATATAGATCTTATTTTAAATATTTCATTCAGTTATACAGCTATTAGGTGCTGTGCATGACTGCTTTGTGACATGAAAATAGCCTCAACGGTTGGTGGGCCTCTGGAGACTGATTGTAGCTTGTGTAGATATCTGGCTCTGGAGACTGATTGTAGCTTCTGTAGATATCTGGCTCTGGAGACTGATTGTAGCTTCTGTAGATATCTGGCTCTGGAGACTGGTTGTAGCTTCTGTAGATATCTGGCTCTGGAGACTGGTTGTAGCTTCTGTAGATATCTGGCTCTGGAGACTGATTGTAGCTTCTGTAGATATCTGGCTCTGGAGACTGATTGTAGCTTCTGTAGATATCTGGCTCTGGAGACTGGTTGTAGCTTCTGTAGATATCTGGCTCTGGAGACTGATTGTAGCTTCTGTAGATATCTGGCTCTGGAGACTGATTGTAGCTTCTGTAGATATTTGGCTCTGGAGACTGGTTGTAGATTCTGTAGATATCTGGCTCTGGAGACTGATTGTAGATTCTGTAGATATCTGGCTCTGGAGACTGATTGTAGCTTCTGCAGATATCTGGCTCTGGAGACTGATTGTAGCTTCTGTAGATATCTGGCTCTGGAGACTGGTTGTAGCTTCTGTAGATATCTGGCTCTGGAGACAGATTGTAGCTTCTGTGGATATCTGGCTCTGGAGACTGATTGTAGCTTCTGTAGATATCTGGCTCTGGAGACTGGTTGTAGCTTCTGTAGATATCTGGCTCTGGAGACTGATTGTAGCTTCTGTAGATATCTGGCTCTAATTCGGACTTCACTGTCCTTGTCACAAACAAAACATACGCGGTTCTCGTCTTCATTAAGGTTACAATTACAAAGTTCACATACCCGGATGGTCGCTGTTGTATCTATGCTTTACTTTACCGTTTATCTTGAAGATAGTTAGCAATGTTCTAAACTTGAAGTAAACTCTTGTAGCTGTTTGTTCCTGTTGTTCGTGATATATGATTCACTTTCCAGTGAAAACTTGAATGAAATGTAATGGATAAGAAAACTGGAACTGTTTATCTCATGATGCAAGTTTGGAAGTGATATATCTTTGAGGCGCTGTTTAAAACGTGATAAGAATTGTCTGCATCTCCGACATCCTGGGCGATCTATACATGAGAGATCCCAGGTTGAACGATGTTTCTCGAATATCAGAAGTCCAGTTTCTCTTTCCTACATCATCGAGTGATTTAAGCATTTGGTAAAACGGGTTAGGGCATTGATCGATTGTCATTCGTAGAACTTTTATCCAGTACTTGATGGCCTTTGCTTGTGTCGATATAAAAATCAAATGTCTTCCAGTGTCACCTAGAATTGCCTTGTTTCAAGAGAATTTTCCAACTTTGAGAAGGTGTTTAAAGTTGTTTGTCTGAATCTTTTGGGGGAACTTGTGAATCAACACATAACAATAACATGACTGTGTTCTCATTTCCCTCACATAACTCTCTTATATCAGTGAAAGTGGATTAAATCAGACAGCCACTTTGTCAATGTAAAATTTCATTTGGGGTTTTGTGTACCTTTATCCAGCATTTCACTTACATTACTTCCAGATGCTTTCCTGGAGATGAACGTGTGACTCAGTGAATATGATACTTGTGTACAGATCTCAATTCTAATATATGACCAGTCAACGCAGGACACAGTGAGTGAGTGAGTGAGTGAGGACAGGACACAACTCGCAGCAAGCGACCTGTGACCCTTGACCCATCTGACGAGTGAGTGTGTGGATGCGTGAGTGAGTGAGTAGCTTTTAATTCTGCATTTGAACAGTACTCCAGTTATATCATGGTGTGTCAGTTGAACATAGGATCAAACCCCAAAGTGATGAAAGTCTCAGAAATTTACAACTTTTGTGAAACCCATGAGTATGTGTATTGTGCTAAAAAACATAATTAGGGATTCAAACCCACCATCACAGGTTCCTGGCATGCCCAAGGGAGGCAACTCCACACAGCAAATTACAAAGATCTTTCTTATGAAATATGTGTGTCATTCACTAAATTTCATGTGTAACACACTGACGAAATATCTTTTTAAATTGTCTGAAATTCTTTGCTTTTATTTAACAATTCCAATCTACATTAAAATATGAATTCATAAAATCTGGCTTCATTTGAAAATTGATAACTCTTTGACTTTGTTTCCAGAAAGAAAAAGTAAGGACATCTAATCAGTTACAAAGCAACTGATACATGAAACCAGGTAAAATATATGTGTTGCCTCAACTATATACAGGCAAGACACCTGTAGTTGTAGTTCAACATTGTAAAATAATGTCCATGAAGGATGTGAACTCGAAGGTTGAAAAGTACCACTTTCATGAAGTATTACACTTTATAGAACAAACTTTATGGATAACAACTTCTTTTTATTTGTGAGTGTGACGTTTGGATACAGATTCTTGTACCATTGTCAAGCAGGAATTGACAACAGTACCAGAATCTATCGAAACGTCGCACTCACAAATAAAAAGAAGTTGTTATCCATAAAGTTTGTTCTATATTGTACTTCCCAACTTCTAAAATGCCACTCAAAGAAGGCATAACACTTTTACACAAAGGCAATGTCAGCTGAACTTAAAAGTATACTATCACAATTATATAGGCATCACTAACATACAGCCAACAAAAACATCAACATTAGGCGCTACTTGCTGCTCAGTTGTAACAACGTCCAAAACAAAGTCAATAAAAGAAGTTATTCTGATAACAAGCAATCAGTTATGTACACATTAAAAGAATACCAGTACAGCTGCACCTAAAAAAGCCTACTTCCTTCATCCCATGTGACATTAATTAAAAACATACTTACTTATTGTTATAAACATTAAATGGTACATTTCATACTTTGTGCCACCATATCAAATAAAACACATGCTCAGATCATTCACAACAGAAATGTGTCAAAAGTTTTCTCATCATTTCCAAATCCGAATGTATTAGCTTTGTAGATGTATATTTCAAATGAAAATAGATGGGAACCATTGAGTGACAGCAGAAGAAAATGGAATAAATGTCACGAAATAAAGAAATGATTAGCTAACTTATGACACATCCATGTATTATTTACAAATGTTCTATAACATATCACATGCTCCCATGGTGAATGAAGCCTTAACATTGATAGCTCTTAAAGATACTCTTCAGATAAATCCTGTACAATAGCTCTCATTCCGGACTCAATGGCATCTTGTAGAGTGACGTCACCTTTTCTTGTTGGTCGGAGGTCCTTTCTTATCCTCCTGTAAACCAAAGAATGGCTCCACATAAAGCTGATGTTTACATGTAGCATACCTGCAGTAGATTCATAGACTTCCAGTGATGTCAGACCATGGTTCTATAACGATATTTAAGCTTAGAGCAAGAACTTGGACTAAACGAAGTTGAAAGCCGGAAGTCGGACATACTATTTAGGTTTGCTCGACGAAAATAAGATCCCCACCCTGCATTCCCACCCCTCCCTTCTCACTGCATACCCACCCTCTCCCCTTCACCCTGCATACCCACCCCTCCCTCTTCACCCTGCATACCCACCCCTCTCCCTCCACCCTACATACCCACCCCTCCCTTCACCCTGCATACACACTCCTCCCATTTACCCTGCATACCCTGCCTCAACTTCGGACTACATACCCAAACCTCCCTCTTCACCCTGCATTCCCACTACTCCCTTCTCCCTACATACCCACCCTCTCCCCTTCACCCCTGCATACCCACCCCTCTCTTCACCCCGCATACCCACCCTCCCCCTTCACCCTACATACCCACCTCCCTCCCCTTCACCCTACATACCCACCTCCCTTCACCCTACATACCCACCGCCCCTTTCACCCTACATACCCACCCCTCCCTTCATCCTACATACCCACCGCTCCCCTTCATCCTACATTCCCACCCCTCAACTCCACCCACTGCTCACCTTCTCTTTGATGTAGCCATGCTGATGTAAGATTTCCCGCGAGAGGTTGTTGTTGTGTTTGAATCTGTCGGGGCCAAGATGGATGCCACCATACCAGCGAGTCACCACCGCCATCACATTCTCCGCATTCAGGATCTGTAGGAAGAGGAGTCACTATTCACATGAACAGTCCTACACGACCATCAGCCACAAGACACAGTCGACTCGACTATTTCACGCTTTTGAAATGTATTTCTACCCACACGCCTCAGTGCTTGTAGAATTGCAATGATTTCTTCTGCAAAACCTGATTTATAATCATGAAGCCTGAACACATCGGAGATAGTGTAAGTAGGGATCCAGAAAGCTCCAGCAGGACGTGTCAAGGTCGAATCCTTGGAGGCGTCAGTGCTTACTAAATGTGTGTACAATCTGCATATCGTTCCCGAATAAAGTCCTCAGAAATCACTTTCACCATATTTGGGTACATATCCTTCTGAACGATGGAACTGAGTTCATAGCATAGTCCTGGCTTAAGGAGAAGCCTAGGAGCAGTTTCTGAAGGCGTAGATGGATGTACTGGATTAAAGTGAACAACTCCATGTTGTGCTGCTAGTTTCAGAATGTTTAAACGGAATCTTGCCATTGGACCAGTCACACATGACATGCTCCACACAATCATTAAGTACACCCGACACTGAATGATAGCTGTCCACAGTCTTCATCTTCATAAAGTATTTCAGGGGTATATTTTGGCGTCTGAGAAACAAGGGCATGTCAGAACACTCAGCCTGAAGAGCCGAGGCTGGAGTAGTTACAAAAGCTCCAGTGAAAATTCTAACAGCTCTAGATTGAATGCGATCAAGTTTGATGAGGTGACTTTTAGAGGCACACCTGTAGACTTGGCAGCCATAGTCAATCCTCGACAAGATAAGCGCTTTATATAGCACTAACATGGTAGATTATCAGCTCCCAATTGTGTTTTCGACACACACTTCAAAAGAACACTGTTACAACGGCTACAAAGATATACTGTATTATTAAACTCCGTAGATTCAATTAAAGTATTATTTTAATTTAAAATAGTTCTTAAAAATTAGGAGTGTGGCCATTTTGCAGTTCATCTTTGCCTACGTTGATTTAGTTTTTTGGGGAGTTCCCTCCCTTGCACTGTTAATGTTACGTTCTGTTACAATTTATTATCTCCCTTGGCTAGAGGGCCCAGCGGCAAGTATCCCGGCATATACACGGCACTGCTCGGCTCTAAGATAATGCAATCACACCCACCCTCCCAGTAGTATTCCGCATCTACAATCATGTACACCTTGTATCCATTACTCATATCAGCTCTCACAAATATAGTTTCCAGCCCTTTTATATTTTGTATTGTCATGATTGTCACATGCAGCTTACGTATGGAACTTCGTAGATTCAATTAATGTATGTCTTGTAAGTGTCTGATCAAAATACACTCCCAGGAATTTGAATTCAGATACTATATCCAGCTTATGGTTCCCAAGGGATAGCCCAATCTTTGTAGGAACTTTCCGGCGAGTGATCAGCTCATATGAAACATCTCTTCGGAAATCCACTGACTCATGAACAGGAAACCTTGTTCAAGAGGTTCGAATCCGATTTTCGACTCTTGGTTCTAACCGTTGTTCACCCATCGCTGTTCATAATAATTAAAGTTTGAAAGTTTCAGTCTTACAAAAACTGCTGCTTATTATAAAGTTGTAATAGTCATGCAAGCACTGCTACTACAATACAATATAAAGCTATTAGTAGCAGTAATTACGTATAGTCATGCCGTACTGATATCATAGCTGTATCAATAAACATATGTAGATTTTGTCTCAGTGCGTACTGCAGTAGGCGTACTGCTGTCTTGACATGGACACAGGTGGCATGACGGGGATGTATGTTAACCGTTAGACGAGCCAGGGACATCACAGACTAAGATGTCTCAGCCCTGCTGTGTGCAGAGACCATACCAGCACGTGTGATACACTGTACGTGTTCACTGTAGGTAACTCCGTCTATACGCGGGGCAGAGTTGCGTCCCTTGGATACTCCACAGATCTGTCATTGCCGTCTCGAATCACGATTAATTCTGATAATGTTTCTTGGTTTATTAAGACCGAACCTATTCTGTTGGTTGGCGAACGTCTGAGACCAGCAATACTTCGGGCTTTCTCCAACGATCGAAGCGGCCTTCCACCCAAGTCACGGCTTGAATGCAGTTTACCGGGCTCGGCACCAGCCGCTGAGCAATTTTCGCGCTATACGGCTACTGCGCTGCAGCGCTGTCTCGCTATATCGCGATAATTGCGCCGGCTCCCTTCGCTGCCAGTCTACGATCCTTAGGGTTTAGGATTTAATTAATCTGAAAAAGTGCGCCCGGTAATGTGCATTACTACCCGGTAAGTTACTAATTATTATACATATGTTCTGAATATCTTTATGAGATGAGTTTGGTTATTTGAAACAGGTGTTGATTAACGAAAGTCGAGTATTGTGTAACCAAACTAGGTTATTCAACGATAGTGACGTCATAACGTCGACCTTTCTGTCGCCACCTCGATATTCTTAATTAACGTTCTAACTCCATTGAAGCAGTTTTTCAACAAAACTGTCAACTAAACAAAACATTAGATTTGAGCATTCAATTTCGTAGGGAATAGTAGTGTTTCTCAATTGATTATTTTTATTTGTTTATTTTCATCTATTAAGTAGTTTCATTTTGTTTACATCTTGTTGTGAAATAAGTAGATAAGTTTATATAACATGCGGAAAATAGCATTCGGAATCGTTCGAATACAAACGTTTTCGAGGTTAAAGTTCAAACAGCATGTGCGAATGTTACCTTTCGCGATTTGGTAAACTGTGTTCTGATTGGTCAGTTCAAAAGGTTAGCTGACGCGACCTTATAGCAGTGTAACGAATAATACTGAGCCTAAGTTTACTTAGACTGCTTTCAATAAAGATTGGTTTATATCAGTCACATCCATTGACAATACCCGACGATTCATTACACACAATAACCTTGACTGATTCGTGTGTGCAAATAGTAATTCCACAGAACCAAAGATGGTTACATTAACCATAGACACTATTGGAAGTGTTTGTATATACCATACACTTTAATTTCATACTTGACTATCTGACCAATCTGTAACACGTGATATGTACACAGTGTGGGCATCAGCATCATAACTTTACAGTCACCTGAGGTACATAGACAGTGAGTGAGTAGTTAAACTTACAGTCACCTGTCTGTACAGAGGTTCTGAATCACCTGCAGTTGCACAATGTTAGATAGATGTCAAGAGTGTAGACATTATTTTCCTGGTTTCAGATGGCAACCTCTCAGAAGCTGACGGAACATTTCTTGTCCTGTACAATATGTACAGGGGTGTTTGACAAGCCCTGTACACTTGTGTGTAATCACACCTTCTGTCGGAAATGTATCGTCAACTACACCAAAACCAGACCAGAAGCCATCAGTGCCAAGTCCCTTCCTGTGTCCATTCTGCAGAAAGATGACGAAAGTGTCCGCCCCTGAGAGACCAGTGGAGGAGTGGGCAGATGACCAAGCTTATATTTTCGTCATCCAGGGACTCTTGGACACGCTTTGGTCCTGGATCCAAAGGTACACACCACTATATACTTTCTACCAAAGAGATTTCTTTTGATATTCCTGGTTAAGAAACGGTAGGATGTAATGATCACCATGTTCGTTCATCAGTATGTGTCGGCAATACGTTTTCTATTTTGAGGAAAAACAACCACTGACTCCAACACTTCACTGGTCTTACCAACCCTGCAGCTCCTATTCACCTGTCCCTCCATTCTATTCTCCAGTGCACTCCTATTCACTCTGTCCTACCTACCCTCTACTATTCCTATTCTCAACCCTGTCCTCCCACCTAATTTCTAGTAATTCAAGCTCTATTCAATTCAGTCCTACTCTACTTCTAGTACTTCTATTCAACTGTCTCATCTACTCCTAGCAATTTCCTATTCCAACTGTCTCTTAATCTACCTAAACGATTCCTATTCAACTGTCTCTACCACTTCACAATTATTCCTATTCAAATGTCTCACCTCCAATTTCTAGCACTTATTCCTATTCACTGTCTCTACCCACACCACTTCCCTCTATTCAACTGTCTCACTACTCTCCAACTTCCTATTCAACAGTCTCACCTTCTCTAGTACTTCCTATTCAACTGTCCTACCTACCTCCTAGCACTTCCTATTCAACTGTGTCTCACCTACCTCTAGCACTATTCTTCTATTCAACTGTCTCCTAATTTAATTCCTCTAGCACTCCTATGCAACTGTCTGTCCTACCTCTACTCACTCTGTATTCAACTGTCCCACTCCAATTTCTACCATTATTCTATTCAACTGTCCTCTACCTAATTTCTAGCACTTCCTATTCAACTGTCTCACCTGTCACACCTAGCACTTCCTATTCAACTGTCCTACTCTACCCTAGTACTCCTATTCAACTGTGCTACCCACCTCTAGCACTTCCTATTCAACTGTCTCATTCACTCTAGCACACCTATTCAACTGTCCTATCCACTTCTATCAACTCCTATTCACTCTGTCAGCACCTAATTTCTGTAATTCTTTCCATTCACTCTGTTACAACTTCCACCTCTAGCATTCAGATTCACCTGATTCACTCTGTCACACTCAACACACATCACACCTATTCACTCTGTCCCACCTCAATTCCTAGAATTCCTATTCAACCTGTCTCACCTACCTCTAGCACTTCCTATTCAACTGTCTCCCACTCTAATCCTACCTCTATTCCTATTCACTCTGTCTCACCCACCCTAACTATTCACATCCAACTGTCCTACCTACTCTCACTTCTATTCAACTTCTCCTCTCCTCCAATTCTAGCACTCCTATTCAACTGTCTCTCACACACCTACACCACTTCTATTCACTCTGCCATACCTACCTCTAGCACTCCTATTCACTCACTCTACCTACCCCTAGTACTCTCTATTCTACCTGTCCTGCACTCCACCACAGCACTTCTATTCCAACTGTCTCTATCCACTCCTATCAAACCCACCCTCTATCACCTGTCACACCCACTTTCTGCACTCCTATTCACTCTCCAACTCACACCTACTTCCAGCTACTTCCCTTGATTCAACGATTCCACCTGTCTCTCCAAACCTGGACACATCACTTCCTATTCACTCTGTCCCACCCACCTCAGTATTCCTATTCAACTGTGTCCTGCACCAACCTAAAGTACCTCTATTCACCTGTCACACCTACCCCAGTAATTCCTATTCACCTGTCAGCACTCCACCTATCAATTCCTATTCACCTGTCACACTCCAGCTAAGCACTCCTATTCACCTGTCTCCACCTAACACCAGTAGCACTCCTATTCACTCTGTCCCACCTAATACCTCAGCACTTCCTATTCAACTGTCACACCCATCTCAGCATTCACATTCACCTGTCACACTCCACCCTAGCACTCCTATTCACCTGTCCCACCCACTCTCTAGCACTCCTATTCACCTGTCACACCCAACCCAGCACTCCATTCAACTGCCTCACTCACCATCCTCTGACACAAACACACTTCCTATTCACCTGTCCTGACCCACCCCTATCACAATCCCATTCACTCTGTCCAACCCAATTCCCAGCGCTCCTATTTCAACTGTCCTACCCATCCCAGCACTTCCACATTCACCTGCTCCCCACACACACTCACTCCTATTCAGTCACACCCACCTGAGCAGTCACATGCACTCTGTCTCTCACGAACCCCTGCACTCCCATTCACCTGTCACACCCACTTCTGCACTTCCTATTCACCTGTCACTCCCACCCCAGCATTCACATTCACCTGCCACACCCACCCTAGCATTCACATTCACCTGTCACACCCACCTCAGCACTCCCCATTCACCTGTCACATCCACTCCCAGCATTTCAACTGTCATTCACCTGTCACACCCTCCCAATCAGCTCTCCCATTCACCTGTCACACCCACCCCAGCACTCCATTCACCTGTCCATCCCCCTCCCACAGTCACATTCACTTGTCCATTCACCTGTCCCATCCACCCCATCAATCCCATTCACCTGTCCACCCACCCCAGCATTCCTATTCACCTGTCCCACCCATCCCAGCACTCCCATTCACCTGCTCCCCCCACCCTCACTCCCATTCAGTCACACCCACCCGAGCAGTCACATGCACCTGTCTCACGAACCCCTGCACTCCCAGTCACCTGCCACACCCACTCCTGCACTCCCATTCACCTGTCACACCCACCCCAGCATTCACATTCACCTGCCACACCCACCCCAGCATTCACATTCACCTGTCCCACCCACCTCAGCTCTCCCATTCACCTGTCACATCCACCCCAGCATTCACATTCACCTGTCACACCCTCCTCAGCTCTCCCATTCACCTGCCACACCCACCTCAGCATTCACATTCACCTGTCCCACCCACCTCAGCTCTCCCATTCACCTGTCACACCCTTCCCAGCATTCACATTCACCTGTCACACCCACCCCAGCATTCACATTCACCTGTCACACCCTCCCCAGCATTCCTATTCACCTGTCCCTCCCAGCCCATCATTCCCATTCACCCGTCCCACCCACCCACGCACTCCCATTCACCTGTCACACCCACCCCAGCATTACCATTCCACTGTCCCACCCACCGCAGCTCTCCCATTCACCTGTGCCTCCCACCCCAGGAGTTCATTTCCCCTGTCCCGACCATCCCAGTTGACGAAACCCCCAACTATTGTACTGAGACTCCCATGTATAAAGCAACGCCTACAGATGGACTGCAGGTGTACCATATAAAGTAGCCAGCTTATGTGTCGCTGGGTGCTCCACAGAATTCAATCAGTCTCAGAAATGTGTCAGTAGGGTGTTACTGAGTTGGTCCATGTTTGTTACTAGTGTTTCCTGTGCTATAAAGATACAATGAGAGATAAACATGGCTAAGTGTTTCAGGTAGGCGAGATAACCATATATTGATCTGTGGTGATCTGAATACACGATCAGGACAAGGGAACAATGCTCCAAAGGACGCCGAGTGCATTATTTCTTCTCTTGACCGGTTTGAACATTATTCGTGTTAAAAACATAGATTGCATCCTTAATTTAAAAATAGTTTCCTGTTCCGATGCATTTCTTAATCGTACGAGAGAATATGCTCTCAAATAATTTTTTCGCTACTTGGGCAAATTAATTTGAACCTAAATCAAGTTTAGAGAACTTTGTTGATATTTTAGTAGAATCTGCAGATTGCATGATAATAAACTCAAAATGTACAATATGACTCGAAGAAACCACGTCTACCTACAGAATGGAAGGTTGCTATGCCAGACGCCCGTTAAGCCCTGAAAATGTTTAGAAAATGTCGTACAAACGTTTATGGAGTTATATACAGTTGAACGAAATACAAATGTATATCGAACATGCTGCAGAAACTTTATTGCTGACCTAAATAAATGAAAAAATTACTGATTAACACATACTATCTATTCACATTATTTTCAATTGAAGAAACGTATGGGGTTTCCAATGATAAACGTTGATGTTAATGATAATATGCTCAGTGCACCCTATGATGATGTGGACGAATTGTTAATGGAATCAGCCATAAGTGATAGTGAGAAAGGTGAAGCTATTAACCTCTTGAAATTACGAATGGCACAAGGCCTTGATAATATCTTAGCTGAAATGTGGAAATGTTCGATGCCTGATATTCTGTCATTCATTAGAAACATTTTAACAAAATCTTTGATGAAGATATTTTCCAACATTTCTGGGCGTCCTCTGTTTTAATCCCGTTCCTCAAGAAGTCAATAAGGAGGACTCAAAAAGTCCAGACAACTATAGGTGTATATCACTGATGAGTGACTCCTTAAGAACAGAATTTCGCTTTGGGCAAATATGCACGACACACTACCAGAATGCCAGACTGGTTTCCGAGAGAACTATACACTTATTGATAACATGTTTACTTTATATGCAATAATTAAAAAACGGGTAATAGTAAATAAAACATAAACTATATGTAGCCTTTGTAGATTTTTAAAAAGCATTTGACTTATTTGATCGTTCTAAATTGTGGCAATGTATCACAAAAGTTGGCCTGAGAGGTAAAATGTATTCCACCTTGAATGCTATGTATGCAAATGTTAAATCATGTGTTCGTTGTGGATATGACCTCACAGACGTGTTTGCTTGTCCTAATGGGATGCGTCAGGGATGCATGCTTAGTCCTATTCTGTTTTCCTTTTTCATCAAAGAATTGTACTTTAAAATTCTTAATTGTGGTAAACATGGAGTACAAATGTTACCTAAATTAGCAGAACTTCTAATACTTCTCTTTCCTGATGATGTAATATTAGTATCAGACCCTGTTCTTGGACCACAAACTCTAACTGAATTTTTTGGAAAAAATATAGCAATGAATGGAAACTATCGGTAAATTTGTAAAAATATAAAATTGTAGTATATAGGAGGGTCGGGCCAAGTTTTCAAAGAAAGCCTCTCAATTTCACGCATATCTTGGTTTGGCATTTCCTCACAAAAAGAGCTTCAAGAAATCCACATTTGTTCTAAACTTTGAAATATTCCCCCCAAATGTCTTTTTTAAACAGTTAGATTCTCAAATACAACCAATTTTAATGTACGGTTCAGAAGTATGGGGATTCCGAAGATACGATTGAAAACACCCCACCTTTTTTGCATGTAAATATATCTTAGGGTGGCGCCCTCTACGACGAATTCTATGGATTAATGGTGGATGTGGTAGATATCCACTTAACAAAACAGATGCCGTAAATTCTGGTTACACATTTTAGACATGCATGAACAACGTCTACCGAAAATAACCTACAATATGCTCCTACACTTAGGTAGGTAAGGCAACATGGGCTTCACACATTCGAACCCTTTTACTCTCATACGGTTATGGCATTGTCTGGTTGTCCCAGACAATTGGTAATGTTCGTATATTTTAAAATAAATTCAGGGAACGCTCCATAAATTATTTTTTTCAATATCTGAAATCGAATATAAACGAAAGTACAACATTTGAATCTTACAGATCGTTTAAAATACCTTTTCGTACTCACGTCTTGAACGTTACGTGACTTAGTTGTTTGATTCAGATTGGATTTGTCAGAGTTAATGATCGAATCAAGGTAGGAAAATAAGGATTGATAAAAAGGAAATGATTTGTATGTTATGTAAAAGAGGTATAGAGAATGAAATCCACTCTGTCCTTACATGTCCTACTCTTGATAACCTGAGAATTCTTTATATGCCAAAAAGTACTTAATTAAACAACAAGAAATTGCGTTCTCTTCTTCTTTGGTCTCTAGAAATGATACCGATATATTACACCTGTCATTATGTTTAAAACATGAAACACGCTTAAGAAATAACGCATGGAAAGATATTGTATATCCAGATTGATGTAAGGTTACATGTAAGATTTGATTGTGTGAGCAATATAGACTAACAACAAGTCTCTGAAATGACAATATTTTACAGAGAAAGAGCTCATAATAAAAATAATAAAATATAATGCAAAGGAGCCCTGAGACTTTCTTCATTTTGAGCCTGAAGCTGTGGAAATCTAGACTTGCGTGGGCTTTCTTGGATATATTTGCTTCAGGGTCTGTATAACAGACTATGAGCTATACTGTATATTTTGTTTACTCTGTATGTGGGCCAGATGCCTAAAATACAATAAAGCTTGTTTTCTTCTTCAAAGTACGTGAGATGTTACTTTGCAAATGTGATGTGTTTACAGATACGACCGACTGTACCTACTGCCAAGAACATGGGGAGACAACTGTGGCTGTTGCTTGGTGCTCCGTCTGTGATGATGCACTCTGTGAGAAATGTTATGGAGCTCACAACTGCACCCCATCATTTCGTCACCATGACGTCACTGACCTGTCTGAAGAAGTCAAGGTCAAGGGAAAGCGAAAGGCCATGTGCAAGGTGCACAAACAGGAGTCGCTAGAATTTCTCTGTCAGGACTGCAAGAAGGCCGTGTGTCAGAAATGTTGCATACTTTACCACAGGAAATGTGATGCCGTTGTCACGATCCCCTCACAGATGGTGATAATGAAAACAGAGCTGACAGAAATGATTAAGTCATTAACAAAGAAGGAAGATGAGACAAAATTTCGTGTGAAGGAACAAAAGTTGCAGGAGCAGAGAGAAAGAGATCATTATTCACTGATGAAGTCACATATTCAGTCCGCATGCCAGAAAGTTATAGATCGGGCCAAGGAAAAGGAAAGGAAACTGCTCGATCGGATGGAAAATATTTCACATAAACACATCGGACAGCTGAAAGCAGACATAAAGTCAGGTGAGATGTCAGTAAAAATGTACCAACAACAAATTGAGCTGATAGACCAGGCTCTACAATCTGAGTGTGACATGGATGTGTATGAGATGTATCATGGATGTGAGGCTGTCGGAGACGCAGACCTGAAGGAGGAAGGAAGAATAGCCAGTGTCACATTCAGACAGGACACAGACAAGCTGAGTAAATCACTGGACGATCTACCGCTGGGTGAGATAAAGGTCCTGTATGAGAGTGTGCTGGACCTGAAGGCTACTCCTGTGTTACAAGACACCATTGACATCAGAGTAGCAGACGATAGGCCAAACCCCATTGTGACAGTGCTGGTGGTGAATGACATAGACACCGTTGTAGTCACAGACTGGGATAACACCAGTGTGAAGTCCTTCTACGTCAAGAACAACCAGACTCAGCACAGTAAACTCAGTATGGATGGTCCTCCATTGAGTCTGACCAAGTTGACACACAACCGGGTGGCTGTCACTGTCCCGAGCAGGAACAAGATTGTAATAGTTGCAGTGAACCCTGACCTGGTACTGCGGTCAACCATCACTACCAGCAAACAGTATTGGGGTATCACGTCCCTGACTCCATCAACACTAGCAGCTGGTTCCCAGTCTCCTCCCTGTGTTGATATCCTGGATATGACAGGAAACGTGCTGAGGTCTATCAGTCCACTCCACAAAGGTAACAACATCTTACAGTATCCCGACTTCCTCAGTACCACGAGGACAGGTAACATCTTGGCGTCTGACTGTGGAACTAAGTGTGTCGTGTGTCTGACCCCCGAGGGAGATGTGGTATTTAGCTACAGACCTACAGGAGACACAGCACTGGAGTGTCGTCAGGGTATCACAAGTACCGGCACAGGCGACATCCTGGTTACAGACTGCAGTCTACACAGAGTCATTCATCTGACTGAGTCAGGACAGTTTGTCAGAAACATACTGACAAAAGAGGGCGGTATTACGTGTCCTGCGGGTGTCTGTGTAGACCCATATGGTTACATGTATGTTTGTCTCAGAACTGAGGGACCTATTAAGGTGTTCACTCGTAACCACAGTCAATTCTATGTGTCTGACTTGGCATACATGTAATCACACTCTCAGCTTCCCATCAGGGAAGGATCTTTAAAAGCCGAGACAGTATGATGTTGAGTATACACAAGAAACCTTAAAGATGACAAGTTATATTTTGGATACCTCAGGTATATGGATATCTGAAGTACACGAGATATCAACATGTGAGTGTATAAACGATATGTCTGACATGTGTCCCTGACAGAAGATTAACCGAACTCCAAGTCTTGCAGTAAACGTTAGACCCATGTACTACAGTACAAGATGGTGAAACCGGTTGGCTCAAACATCTTTAATGTATATATTCTCTTTGTTCATAATACTGTGTATCACCTGCTTGATAACGGTGTAAGCATCTACACCGAAACGTCGCATCCATTGCAATAGTCTTTCCTTAAAACATCATACCTGTTCATCATACCAACTTCTGTATGGTAGGGAATTTGACCACGTCATCCGTATTGCACCCCTGTATTACTATCCTAAGTTTACATGGGTATGTAATAAAAAAGTAGAATAGTTGAAGAAAGCATAAGTGACATAAATACTCACAACATTTAAAATTGACAATGTGAACAAGACATGTTGACTCCCCAGAACTTGATGTTCTTATTGGATCCTACAGTCTTTCTCTGGAGAAGGACAATGGTGAACCCTAACAACCTGACACATTAACCTCCTACCATCGCGCCATTGATCGCCACCTTCCTGACAACGATGACCCCTCTAACATTGTGCGAGATGCGGAATTCCTTGACAGTAGAAAAGTTCTTGAAGCCATAAGGAAAGAACTAAAACAACAATGTAAGGGGAATCGGCCAAATATATCCGAGTCTTTGTCAGTGGAAGATGTGGAACGGTTGTGGGAGTGAATTGTGAACACTTTATTGTACTATTTTACTAAAGTGTTTGCATTGCGTGGGTGGGGTGAAAGCAATGAAAATGGGATGACGTTCAATTTAAAACAGATTCTGATGGCCAGGAGAATCTGGAGTTTTGGGAAAGGGAGACTGAAACAAGGGACGGAAATCTCACTCACCATCGCATGTTCAATCCTAAAATATTCACAGGAAATGAAACATGTATCCTCACAGTGTACAAATCATTTGCCAAACAACGGCCGAAAAGGATGTCAGCTCCCGATGGACCATTTTACCTAGCGATCAATCACACGAGAAAGTCTGATGGTCTATGGTTTCAAATCGGTCCTCTTGGCATCAACACAGTTGGTGGGTTCATGAAAAACATGGATTCCCGTTCCGGTTTGGTCGGCAAAATCACAAATCACAGTGCTCGAAATTCCATGTGTACACAGCTGCTTCATTCCGGTGTAGAACCGACAACAATATGTCAGTTGTCAGGGCACAAAACTGTGAACAGTCTCAATGACTATGCTGTTGCTTCCCTTCCAATGCAGAAACACATGTCTGGTATCCTTACTGGTAGTAAAGAAAACTCTCTTGTTCCTGTCGACAATTCGTCTAAAGCTGTCTCTCACCAACAACGCATGTCACTTCCAAAATGGTTTGAATGTAGGCCTAACAGCAGTCAGGTAAACCAAAACACTACTACACTACACGGAATGACATCTGGATTATTCAGCAACAGTAACGTTTACGGTGGCACCTTCAATATCAATTTTAACTCATCTCAAACAAACTGACTTATTTGGAACAGACCACATGCAAATTAGTGTGCGATGATATTGTATTACGAAGGACACTTTCTTATATGCCCATTTTGAAATAATAAACGAAAAAAATTATAACTTTGATATTGAAACTATTAAGGATGTAGCTACCATGAAATATCACTGTCACTATAAAAAGGAAGAGATAGGAGGGGTCGTCTCAAAAGCAAAACTAGGACGGGTGTCGCAGACGGTGATTGGGATCGGGCTTGGGGATAGAGATCTCAGCTTGGATAAGATAATCATTTAGGGAAATTAAACTGGGGAAGTAAACGGCATGTCATAACAACTTACGAATAACATCCAGTCCTGTTGATCTTTGGGTGGTCAAGCCACCTATATATTTTGCGACATTTAATACGATGGCTGATTTAATCTTTTCTATTGGTATCATACTCTTTTACATATCTCAACATAAACATTATGAAAGAAAGACACGTAATCAATAGATGAGACATATTCAACACACTCGAAAAATTATAAAATATCTTTGAGATGACCCCTTGTGCCTGTAGGCAGCACATGAATTTCAGGTTATCTTCCAAAACTTAGACACCCATATCTTAGCAATCCATATCTTAGACACTAAATATGGAGATTAATTAAAACAACACACGAGGCTGAGCGACCTAATTGCCATCTTTAGTCTGATCTATTGTTTTCAGCAGCTATTCCTATTTTTTCTAAGCTTTGACATGCTTTTTCTGGATATCCAATTATGCGTCCCACTGAACGCCCTGTTAGGCCGATGTGGGTTATTTCCACATATGCTATTTGCAATTGAGTAAATTTTAGGGAAATAGAAACAGCCTAAAAACAGTTGTTTTCTATTTCCCTCAGTACTTTATGTTTGTCAGCGCCCAACCATTTTGCTGGTCCCTCCCCGTTGCTACGAAGTGTAGATATCGCACAAGATTATCTTTACCTGACCTGACAGGTAATACTTTGTCGCGGGTGTACATTTACCCTCTACACCGCTGGTGACGCCCACACGGCAAGTGGCGGTTGTGAAACGTGAAGGTGGACAGTGCGGTAAGTTGCTATACATCATAATGTATCAAATACTGGATGGTTGGTCCTGGTATTGATGGAAACACAATCACACTGTTTCTGGTTATCTGATGTATCAAGTATTCAGTATATTTAGGCCTCAGTCCAAAGTTGAATATTGTTTGTTGTATTCCGTCAGATCTTGACGAGTATAGTGAGTCGATAATTAGGTGTAGTTTATGTCAACAATGATAATTAGGTGTAGTTTATGTCAACAATGATAATTAGGTGTAGTTTATGCCAACAGTGATAATTAGGTGTAGTTTATGCCAACAATGATAATTAGGTGTAGTTTATGTCAACAATGATAATTAGGTGTAGTTTATGTCAACAATGATAATTAGGTGTAGTTTATGTCAACAATGATAATTAGCTGTTCTTTATGTCAACAATGATAATTATGTGTAGTTTATGCCAGCAGTGTGTGTGTATTAGTCTCCTGTCGTGGTCTACAGCCGCCACAACCTCCCGTGTGTCACTTCTGCCCAACATACATCGTACATTTAGATAGCATGTACACAACAAGGAAGTGCATGTTGCTACTTCCGTCATAGTAATGAGCACACGTGATCAACACGGAATGACACAGGAGGTATTCAGTCAGCTCTTGTGCTCCACTGATCATAATCATCATGTTGACCATTTCACAAGGGGGAAGTTTGCTATATATGGCTTTATTGTGTCATAGCAAGTAAACCAACTGCTAGAGCGCAGCGTGTATTCAGGATTTGTACCAATTTCTCGCCAGTTGTAACGGACACTCTTCTTGTGGGAAAATGGTCTTTTTCTGTTTTTACTGTTCCTCTATCAAGTATAACTATGCTATATTTCGGAACTATAATATTTAGGATAATATACTTGGTGTTGAAGAACAATCCCCGCACCTCAGACGGCTGGGCAACCCGTGCCCCTTTTGCTGGGTCATTTAATTTGCATGTAAAGCGATCTTAGCGCTACAGTGGTCGTAACACCCTTGCTTCAGTATAGACATAAGATAGTCGTAGGGCTAAGATGGCTTCGTGCATGTGGTCCCTAAAGTCCCGGAGATTTGATATCACATGCTATGGCTGTCCATATCTAACGACTTCTAGGTCGATCAAAACATGGCCGTGTGGGGCTGCAAATACTCTTTTACTCTTGATCTCATTATTAGATCTCAGAATTAGTCTGCCCAAAGTTTGATGGAACTTCTTCACCATTGATATTGGCTATTCACATCCATTGACAACACCCGACGATTCTTTACACACAATATCCTTGACTGATTCGTGTGTGCAATTCGAAATTCCACAGAACCAAAGATGCTTACGTATACCATAGACACTATTGGAAGCGTTTATATATGCCATAAGCTTTAATTGCATACTTTACTATCTGACCAATCTGTAAAACGTGATATGTACACACTGCGGCATCAGCATCACCTAAGGTACATTGAGACAGTGAGTGAGTGAGTTAAACTTTACAGTCACCTGTCTGTACAGAGGTTCTGAATCACTTGCAGTTGGACAATGTTAGATAGATGTCAGAGTGTACACATTTTTTACCTGGTTTCAGATGGCAACCTCTCAGAAGCTGACGGACCATTTCTTGTCCTGTACAATATGTACAGAGGTGTTTGACAAGCCCTGTACACTTGCGTGTAATCACACCTTCTGTCGGAAATGTATCGTCAACTATACCAAAACCAGACCAGAAGCCATCAGAGCCAAGTCCCTCCTGTGTCCATTCTGCAGAAAGTTGACGAAAGTGTCCGCCCCTGAGAGACCAGTGGAGGAGAGTGGGCGGATGACGTCAAACCTATCTTTCTCATCCAGGGACTCTTGGACTCGTTTGGCCCTGGATCCAAAGGTAGCTACAACTTTATACCCTCTACCAAAGAGATATATGTATATTCCTGTTTGAGAAACAGTGAGCTATAGCGATCACCATGTCTGCCCGTCTGTTTTCTCTTTCCGGAGAGGAATTCCTAGATCGTTGGCGAAGTGTGCAAATGTAACCAAATAACATTTGCTGCAAATAAAACGAGTCTAGTGGTCTATGTCAGTAGGTTAGCGGCAGAAGAATGTCCCACCCATCCCAGCATTGCCATTCACCTGTTCCACCCACCCCAACGCTCCCATTCATCTGTCCCCCCCATCCAAGCATTGCCATTCAACTGTCCCATTCACGCCAGCAATAACATTCACCTGTCCCACCCACCCCCGTAATAACATTCCATCCTGCCCAGCACCCCCATTCACCTGTCCGACCCTGGCACTCCCATTTACCTGTCTTATCCACCCTAGCAATGCCATCGCCTATTCCACCCATCCAGCACTCCCATTCCCCTGTCCCATCCTGCCCAGCACCCCCATTCACCTGTCCGACCCTAGCACTCCCATTCACCTATCTTATCCACCCTAGCAATGCCATTGCCTGTCCCACCCACCCCCGCAATAACATTCACCTGTCACACCCACCCCAGGACTCCCATTCACCTATCCCACCCAACCCAACCCTCCCATTCCCCTATCCCACCCACCCCAACGCTCCCATCCACCAGTCACACCCACCCCAGCAGGCCCATTAACCTGTCCCACCCACCCCGACTATCCAATTCACCTGCCCCAAACACCCCAACGCTCCCATTCACCTGTCCCCCCCAGTAGTCAACACTCCCATTCCCACCTGTCCCACCCCCACACCAAGCATCCTCATTCACCTGTCCCACCCACCTTGACTCTCCCATTCACCTGTCCCACTCACCACAGAATCCTCATTGACCTGTCCCACCCACCCCTGATTCTCCCAATGATCTGTGCCACCCACCCCAGCAGTCCCATTCACCTGTCACACCCACCCTAGCAGTCCCATTCATCCACTGTCCGACCCTAGCACTCCCATTCACCTGTCTTATCCACCCTAGTAATGCCATTGCCTGTCCCACCCCACCCACCCCTGCTATAACATTCACCTGTCCCACCCACCCCAAGCATCGTCATTCACCTGTCCCACCCACCTTGACTCTCCCTTTCACCTGTCACACTCACCCCAGCACTCCCATTCACCTGTCCCACCTACCCCAACGCTCCCATTCACCTGTCCCACTCACCCAAGCATCCTCATTCACCTGTCCCACCCACCTTGACTCTCCCATTCACCTGTCCCACTCACCCCAGCATCCTCATTCACCTGTCCCACCCACCCCAACACTCCCATTCCTCTGTCCCACCCACCCCAGTAGTCCCATTCACCTGTCCTACCCATCCCGACTTTCACAATCATCTGTCCCACCCACACCAACACTCCCATTCACCTGTCCCACCCACACCAGCACTCCCATTCCCCTGTCCTATCCACCCCATCACTCCCATTCACCTGTCCCACACACCCCAGGAGTCTCATTCACCTGCCCAACCCACCCCGACACTCCCATTTACCTGTCCCGACCACCCCATCCCAGGAGTCCTGTTCTGTTCTGTTCTTTCCCGACCATCCCAGTTGACATGACTCCTTAACCATTGTACTGAGACTCCCATGTATAAAGCAACGCCCACAGATGGACTACAGGTGTACCATATAAAGTGGCCAGCTTATGTGTCGCTGGGTGCTCCACAGAATTCAATAAGTGATCGTCTCAGAAATGTGTCAGTAGGGTCTTACTGAATTGGTCAGTTTGTTATTAGTGTCCTATGCTATAAAGATACATAAGACATAAAAATGTGTAAGTGTTTCAAGTAGGCGAGATGTTATTTTGCAAATGTGATGTGTTTACAGATACGACCAATTGTACCTACTGCCAAGAACATGGGGAGACAACTGTGGCTGTTGCTTGGTGCTCCGTCTGTGATGATGCACTCTGTGAGAAATGTACTGGAGCTCACAACCGCATCCCATCATTTCGTCACCATGACGTCACTGACCTGTCTGGAGAGGTCAAGGTCAAGGGAAAGCGAAAGGCCATGTGCAAGGAGCACAAACAGGAGTCGCTAGAATTTCTCTGTCAGGACTGCAAGAAGGCCGTGTGTCAGAAATGTTGCATACTTTATCACAGGAAATGTGATGCCGTTGTCACGATCACCTCACAGATGGTGACAATGAAAACAGAGCTGACAGAAATGAAGAAGTCATTAACAAAGAAGGAAGGTGAGACAAAATTTCGTGTGAAGAAACAAAAGTTGCAGGAGCAGAGAGAGAGAGATCATTATTCACTGATGAAGTCACACATTCATTCCGCATGCCAGAAAGTTATAGATCGGGCCAAGAAAAAGAAAGGAAGCTACTCGATCGGATGGAAGATATTTCACATAAACACATCGGACAATTGAAAGCAGACATAAAGACAGGTGAGATGTCGGTACTGATGTACCAACATCAGACGGAGCTGATAGACCAGGCTCTACAATCTGAGTGTGACATGGATGTGTATGAGATGTATCAGGGATGTGAGGCCGGTGATGTGGAGGCTGTCGGAGACGCTGACCTGAAGGAGGGAGGAAGAATAGCCAGTGTCACATTCAGACATGACACAGACAAGCTGAGTAAAGCACTGGACGATCTACAGCTGGGTGAGATAGAGGTCCTGTATGAGAGTGTGCTGGACCTGAAGGCTACTCCTGTGTTACAAGACACCATTGACATCACAGTAGCAGGCGATAGGAGTAAACCAAACCCCATAGACGTGACAATGCTGGTGGTGAATGACACAGACACCGTTGTAGTCACAGACTGGCAGCAACACCAGTGTGAAGTCCTTCTACGTCAAGAACAACCAGACACAGCACAGTAAACTCAGTCTGAGTGGTGACCCATGGGGTCTGACCAAGTTGACACATAACCGGGTGACTGTCACTGTCCCATACAGTAAACAGATTATAACAGTAAAAGTCAAACCTGACCTGAAGTTACAGACAACCATCACAACCAGCAAACGGTATCGGGGTATAACATCCCTGACTCCATCAACACTAGCAGCCAGTTCCCAGTCTCCTCCCTGTGTTGACATCCTGGATATGACAGGAAACGTGCTGAGGTCTATCAGACCACTCCACAAAGGTAGCAACATCTTAGAGTATCCCGGCTTCCTCAGTACCACGAGGACAGGTAACATCTTGGTGTCTGACTGGGGAACCGAGTGTGTCGTGTGTCTGACCCCCCAGGGAGATGTGATGTTCAGCTACAGCCCTACAGGAGACACAGCCCTGGTGTGTTCTCTGGGTATCACAAGTACCAGCACAGGCGACATCCTGGTTACAGACTTCAGACAGTCTACATCAGAGTCAGGACAGTTTGTACATCTGACTGAGTCAGGACAGTTTGTACAATGGAATCTGCTGACATCCAAGGACTGTATTCAGAATCCACGTGGAATGTGTATAGATGAGAGAGGGTGGCTACGTGTTTGTCTTAACACGGGTGTCATACAGACGTTCTCGTGGAAATAGAGAAACACTGATGAGCTGCTGCTACATGTCAGGACATTCTGGTAGAAACATACAGACAGAAGATGGTAGTGTTGTGCTGCTACATGTCAGGACATTCTGGTAGAAACATACAGACAGAAGATAGTAGTGTTGTGGGTGTGTCCTCTTGTCTGTCTACAACAAGGTTTATCTAGTTGTCCATATTGTCACAAAATATCATAAAGTAACTACCATGCGACGGAGATGTGGTATTCAGCTACAGCCCTACAGGAGACACAGCACTGGAGT
The DNA here is from genome assembly GCF_003918875.1 of Haliotis rubra. Taxonomy (NCBI): domain Eukaryota; kingdom Metazoa; phylum Mollusca; class Gastropoda; order Lepetellida; family Haliotidae; genus Haliotis; species Haliotis rubra. Next base: position 203,824 of record NW_025765120.1, on the reverse strand, counting down.
GTCCTCAGGGTATCACAAGTACCGACACAGGCGACATCCTGGTTACAGACTGCAGTCTACACAGAGTCATCCATCTGACTGAGTCAGGACAGTTTGTCAGAAACATACTGACAGAAGAGGGCGGTATTAACTATCCTGCGGGTGTCTGTGTAGACCCATATGGTTACGTGTATGTTTGTCTCAGAACTGAGGGACCTATTAAGGTGTTCACGTGTAACCACAGTCAGGTCTATGTGTCTGACGTGGCATACATGTATTTACACTCTCAGTTTCCCGGCATTCGGGAAGGATCATTTAAATGCCGAAGGATCTGTTATAACAAGAAACCGAGACAGATATGGATGTGGATGGATTTATTACCCACGTGGAAAACGTATAGCATCTACACCGAAACGTCGCATCGCATTGAAATACACAAGTTGTCTTTCCTTAAAATGGTTCCTGTTCATCCTTATATCAGCTTCTGACGTATGCCTCATCAACGAAAATGAATGAAATCATTCTTTTAAATAATGTGAGTATTTATGTTACTTGCCGTGCACAGCTGTTTAATTGTGATTTCGAAGTCAAGACATTATATCCGTCGAAAAAAGAACATAAACGGAATGTTTCCAGAGTGATGTAGCCGAATGAAGCAACTGCAAACCAAGAAACGGAGTGCTACGGAATTTAATGCATGTAAGACGTGGGTAATAAATAAAATACCACACTCGGTCTCATTACATACGAATTATACGAAACTCGCTTTCGCTCGGTCAGATACCATAGGAAGGAAACTCGTTTCGTATAATTCGTATGTAATGAGACCTCGTGTAGTATTCTCTATATCTCCAATAAACGAGATATCAGCATATAATTGTATAAACGATATGTCTGACATATGTGTCCCTGACAGAACTCCAAGTCTTGCAGTAAACGTTAGACCCACTACAGTACAACATGGTGAAACCGGTTGGTTCAAACATCTTTCATGTATATATTCTCTTTGTTCATAATGTTGTGTATCACCTGCTTGATAACGGTGTTAGCATCTACACCGAAACGTGGCATCCACTGCAATAGTCTTTCTTTAAAACATCTTACCTGTTCATCAAACCAGCTTCTGTATGCCACTCGAGGAAATCAATTTTAAATGTTGTGAGTATTTATGTCACTTATGCTTCTCTTCAACACTGATTTCAAGTCAACCCGTATTCTACTTTTTTATTACATACCTATGTAAACTTAGGATAGTAATACAGGGTTGCAATACGGATGACGTCGTCAAATTCCCTATTGCACTCCAGATTCCGTATTGAAACCCTGCCTGTTCTAGTTTCTCCAAAGCTCGCCACTTTCCGGGATTTTCCGTACCCAGCTAACGAGAGGTGTGTCAATTGAATATAATAATATGATTTTTAGGTTGTATATGATTAATTTAGAAACTTAAAACAATATCGTACTTGTTGATTACATTAAAAGATTGAAAGAGAAAAATGTGTTTGTCTTTTTTCACGTCACATACATCGTCTGCTTGTTGTCAAAATGTCGGCAACAATGACATCGATGGTACTATCCATCAAGACTTATTTGACATGTTATTGGACGAGAATTTTGGTACGTTTGAACTGGAATACTCTATGATTACTTTGGAATCATCACCAGTGCCTCTCGTAACAAAGAACATCAAAGATTTCAAGGCATACATCGAGACCAAGAAAAGTGTCACCACGGTACAGAAAACAAACAGTCTTGTTTCTAAATTCAACCATTTTTTATTGGAAAACAATGTGAAACAAGACATGCTGACCCTCCCTCCCCAAGAACTTGATGTTCTTATTGGATCCTACATTCTTTCTCTGGAGAAGGACAATGGTGAACCCTACGAACCTGACACATTAACCTCCTACCATCGCGCCATTGATCGCCACCTTCCTGACAACGATGACCCCTCTAACATTGTGCAAGATGCGGAATTCCGTACCAGTAGAAAAGTTCTTGAAGCCAAAACGAAAATACTAAAACAAACAGGTAAGAGGAATCGGCCAAATAAATCCGAGTCTCTGTCAGTGGAAGATGAGGAGCAGTTGTGGGAAATGGGCTAATTTAGGAGTCATTCACCTCTGTCAATTGTGAACACTTTATTGTACTATTTTACTAAAGTGTTTGGACTGCGTGGGTGGGGTGAAAACAGAAAATGAAAATGGGGTGACGTTCAGCTTAAAACAGATTCTGATGGCCAGGAGAATCTCGAGCTTTGGGAAAGGGAGACTGAAACAAGGGACGGAAATTCCACTCACCATTGCATGTTCAATCCTAAAATATTCCCCGGAAATGAAACATGTATCCTCACAGTGTACAAATCATTTGCCAAACAACGGCTGAAAAGCATGTCAGCTCCCGATGGACCATTTTACCTAGCGATCAATCACAAGAGAAAGTCTGATGTTCTATGGTTTCAAAACGGTCCTCTTGGCATCAACACACTCGGTGGCCTTGTGAAAAACATGGATTCCCGTTCCGGTTTGGTCGGCAAAATCACAGTCACAGTGCTCGAAAGTCCATGTGTGCACAGCTGCTTCATTCCGGTGTAAAACCGACGACAATATGTCAGTTGTCAGGGCACAAAACTGTGAACAGTCTCAATGACTATGCTGTTGCTTCCCTTCCAATGCAGAAACACATGTCTAATATCATTAGGTATCCTTACTGGTAGTAAAGAAAACTCTCTTGTTCCTGTTGGGCACAATTCGTCTAAAGCTGTCTCTCACCAACAACGCATGTCACTTCCAAAACAGCAGTCAGGTAAACCAAAACACTACTACACTACACGGAATGACATCTGGATTATTCAGCAACAGTAACGTTTACGGTGACACCTTCAATATCAATTTTAACTTGTCATCTCAAACAAACTGACTTATTTGGAACAGACCACATGCAAATTAGTGTGCGATGATATTGTAATACAAAGGACACTTTTTATATGCCCATTTTGAAATTAAACTTAGCTTCATAATAAACGATAGCTGACGTAAAAATTATAACTTTGATATTGAAACTATTAAGGATGTAGCTACCATGAAGTCTCACTATCATTATAAAAGGAAAGAGATAGGAGGGGTCGTCTCAAAAGCAAAACCAGGACGGGTGTCGCAGACGGTGATTGGGATCGGGCTGGGGGATAGAGATATCAGCTAAGATATGATAATCCTTTAGGGGAATTAAACTGGGAAAGTAAACGGCATGTCATAACAATTTACAAATAACATCCAGTCCTGTCGATCTTCGGGTGGTCATGCCACCTATATATTTTGCGACATTTAATACGATAGCTGATTTAATCTTTTCTATGGGTATCATACTCTTTTACATATCTCAACATAAACTTTATGAAAGAAAGACACGTAATCAATAGATGAAACATATTCAACACACATGAAAAGTATAAAATCTCTTTGAGATGACCCCTTGTGCCTGTAGGCAGCACATGCATTTCAGACACCCACATCTTAGACACTGAATATGGAGATTAATTAAAACAACACCCGAGGCTGAGCGACCTAATTGCCATCTTTAGTCTGATCTATTGTTTTCAGCAGCTGTTCCTATTTTTTCTAAGCTTTGACATGCTTTTTCTGGATATCCAATTATGCATCCCACTGAACGCCCTGTTAGGCCGATGTGGGGTATTTCCATTATGCTATTTGCAATTGTGTAAATTTTAAGGATATAGAGTAACAGCCTAAAAACAGTTATTTTCTATTTCCGACAGTACTTTAGGTTTGTCAGCGCCCAACCATTTTGCTGGTCCTTCCCCTTTGCTACGAAGTGTAGATATCGCACAAGATCATCTTTACCTGTCCTGACAGGTAATACTTTGTCGCGGGTGTACATTTACCCTCTACTGACGCCCACACGGCAAGTGGCGGTTGTGAAGTGTGAAGGTGGACAGTGCGGTAAGTTGCTATACATCATAATGTATCAAATACTGGATGGTTGGTCCTGGTATTGATGGAAACACAAGCACACTGTTTCTGGTTATCTGATGTATCAAGTATTCAGTATATTTATAACTATTTACGCCCTGTCCAAGGCCTCAGTCCAAAGTCGAATATTGTTTGTTGTATTCCGTCAGATCTTGACGAGTAAAGTGAGTCGATAATTACGTGTAGTTTATGTCAACAATGATAATTATGTGTAGTTTATGTCAACAATGATAATTATGTGTTGTTTATGTCACAATGATAATTATATGTAGATGTCAACAATGATAATGATAATATGTGTTGTTTCATGATAATAACAACAATGATAATGATAATTAGGTGTAGTTTATGTCAACAATGATATTTAGGTGTAGTTTATGTCAACAATGATAATTAGGTGTAGTTTATGTCAACAATGATAATTATGTTTAGCTAGTTTATGTCACAATGATAATTATGTGTTGTTTATGTCAACAATGATAATTATGTGTAGTTTATGTCAACAATGATAATAGGTGTAGTTTTATGTCAACAATGATAATTAGGTGTAGTTTATGTCAACAATGATAATTATGTGTAGTTTATGTCAACAATGATAATTATGTAGTTTATGTCAACTTAATTAGGTGTAATGTCAACAATGATAATTATGTGTTGTTTATGCCAACAATGATAATTAGGTGTAGTTTATGTCAACAATAATTATTTATGGTGTAGTTTATGTCAACAATGATAATTAGGTGTAGTTTATGTCAACAATGATAATTATGTGTAGTTTATGTCAACAATGATAATTATGTGTAACAATGTTTATGTCAACAATGATAATTATGTGTTGTTTATGTCAACAATGATAACTAGGTGTAGTTTATGTCAACAATGATAATTAGGTGTAGTTTATGTCAACAATGATAATTAATGTAATGTGTTGTTTATGTCAACAATGATAATTAGGTGTAGTTTATGTCAACAATGATAATTATGTGCAGTTTATGTCAACAAAGATAATTATGTGTTGTTTATGCCAGCAATGATAATTATGTGTAGTTTATGCCAACAGTGATAATTAGGTGTAGTTTATGTCAACAATGATATTTAGGTGTAGTTTATGTCAACAATGATAATTATGTGTTGTTTATGCCAGCAATGATAATTATGTGTAGTTTATGTCAACAATGATAATTAGGTGTAGTTTATGTCAACAATGATAATTAGGTGTAGTTTATGTCAACAATGATAATTAGGTGTAGTTTATGTCAACAATGATAATTAGGTGTAGTTTATGCCAGCAGTGTGTGTCTATTAGTCTCCTGTCGTGGTCTGATACAGCCAGCAGATAATCTCCCGTGTGTCACCTGTGTCCCCGCCACATACATCGTACATGTAGATAGTGTACACAACAAGGAAGTGCATGTTGTCTACTTCCGTTATGGTAATGAGCACACGTGATCAACACGGAATGACACAGGAGGTATTCAGTCAGCTGTTGTGCTCCACTGATACTTCAAGAAAATCATAATCATCATATTGACCATTTCACAAGGGGGAATTTTGCTATATATGGCTTTATTGTGTCATAGCAAGTAAACCAACTGTAAGAGCGCAGCGTGTATTCAGGATTTGTACCAATTTCTCGCCAGTTGTAACGGACACTCTTCTTGTGGGAAAATGGTCTTTTCTGTTTTTACTGTTCCTCTATCAAGTATAACTATGTTATATTTAGGAACTATAATATTTAGGATAATATACTTGGTGTTGAAGAACAATCCCCGCACCTCAGACGGCTGGGCAACCCGTGCCCCTTTTGCTGGAGTCATTTAATTTGCATGTAAAGCGATCTTAGCGCAACAGCGGTCGTAACACCCTTGCTTCGAGTATAGACATAAGATAGTCGTAGGGCTAAGATGGCTTCGTGCATGTGGTCCCTGAAGTCCCGGAGATTTGATATCACATGCTATGGCTGTCAATATCTAACGACTTCTAGGTCGATCAACACATGACCGTGTGGTGCTGCAAATACTCTTTTACTCTTGATCTCATTATTAGATCTCAGAATTTGAGTAAAGAACAAAGTTTGATGGAACTTTTTGACCATTGATATTGGCTATTCACATCCATTGACAACACCCGACGATTCATTACACACAATATCCTTGACTGATTCGTGTGTGCAAATCGTAATTCCACAGAACCAAAGATGGTTACATATACCATAGACACTATTGGAAGCGTTTATATATGCCATAAGCTTTAATTGCATACTTTACTATCTGACCAATCTGTAAAACGTGATATGTACACACTGCGGCATCAACATCACCTGAGGTACATTGAGACAGTGAGTGAGTTAAACTTTACAGCCACCTGTCTGTACAGAGGTTCTGAATCACCTGCAGTTGGACAATAATAGATAGAGGTCAAGAGTGTAGACATTTTTTTACCTGGTTTCAGATGGCAACCTCTCAGAAGCTGACGGACCATTTCTTGTCCTGTACAATATGTACAGGGGTGTTTGACAAGCCCTGTACACTTGTGTGTAATCACACCTTCTGTCGGAAATGTATCGTCAACTACACCAAAACCAGACCAGAAGCCATCAGTGCCAAGTCCCTCCTGTGTCCATTCTGCAGCAAGATGACGAAAGTGTCCGCTCCTGAGAGACCAGTGGAGGAGTGGGCGGATGACATCAAACCCATCTTTCTCATCCAGGGACTCTTGGACTCGTTTGGCCCTGGATCCAAAGGTAGCTACAACTTTAAGCCCTCTACCAAAGAGATATATGTATATTCCTGTTTGAGAAACAGTGAGCTATAGCGATCACCATGTCTGCCCGTCTGTTTCCATTTCCCGGAGAAGAATTCCTAAATCGTTGGCCAAATATGCAAAAGTAACCAAATAACATTTGCTGCAAATAAAACGAGTCTAGTGGTCTATGTCAGTAGGTTAGTTACAAAAGAATGTCCCACCCAACCCAGCATTGCCATTCACCTGTCCCATCCACCCCAACACTCCCATTCAACTGTCCCATTCACGCCAGAAACAACATTCACCTGTCCCACCCACCCCGCAATAACATTCCCCTGTCCCATCCTGCCCAGCTCTTCCATTCACCTGTCCGACCCTGGCACTCCAATTCCACTGTCCCACCCACCCCAACACTCACATTCCCCTGTCCCACCAACCCCAACACTCCCATCCACCTGTCCAACCCACCAAAACACACCCATCCACCTGTCCCACCCACCCCAGCAGCCCCATCCATTCACCTGTCCCACCCACCCCAATACTCCCATTCACATGTCCCACCCACCCCGACTCCCCGGACAAAACTAAATGTCGTGCTTTGAATTGAAGCAACTGTGGCCTTGTTTGAGTGTGATGGTTCTGTGGTGTAGTGGTTATCACGTCTGCTTTACACGCAGAAGGTCGCGAGTTCGAACCTCGCCAGAACCTCTTTTTTCAAGCATTTTTCTTCTTCCCTTTCAACACCAGGGAAGCCAATGAATGATCCCCGTTTCGTTCACATATACTCCGTAAGTCATTTTATTGATATCGCCCTCTTCTATTTCGCATTTACCTTCCCCCTGCACATGACCTTGGCTACATCTAGTTCGTTTGGTCAGAATGACCCTGACACCTTTCAAATACATAAAATATCCGTGCCAGAGAATAACTAGTATGAACTATCAGCCCACATTGATTCCATTTGAAGTCGTGGGCAAAATAGCAGTGAAAATGACATGAACGGGTCACTGAAAATCAGTATTGACAGCATACATTTGCGTAATTTTAAACTAATAAAACGTGGTGCTTTGAATTGAAGCAACTGTGGCCTTGTTTGAGCGTGATGGTTCTGTGGTGTAGTGGTTATCACGTCTGCTTTACCCGCAGAAGGTCGCGAGTTCGAACCTCGCCAGAAACTCTGTTTTGCAAGCATTTTTCTCCTTCCCTTTCAACACCAGGGAAGCCAATGAATGATCCCCGTTTCGTTCACATATACTCCGTAAGTCATTTTATTGATATCGCCCTCTTCTATTTCGCATTTACCTTCCCCCTGCACATGACCTTGGCAACATCTAGTTCGTTTGGTCAGAATGACCCTGACACCTTTCAAATACATAAAATATCCGTGCCAGAGAATAACTAGTATGAACTATCAGCCCACATTGATTCCATTTGAAGTCGTGGGCAAAATAGCAGTGAAAATGACATGAACGGGTCACTGAAAATCAGTATTGACAGCATACATTACTGTCCCACTCACCCCAGCATCCTCATTCACCTGTCCCACTCTCCCCGATTCTCCCAATCATCTGTCCCACCCACCCCAGCAGTCCCATTCACCTGTCCCATCCATCCTAGCAGTCCCATGGATCGGTCTCATGCATCCAAGTAGTTCCATCCACCTGTCACACCCACCCTAGCACTCCCATTCACCTGTCTTATCCACCCTAGCAATGCCATTGCCTGTCCGACTCCCCCCCCCCCGCTATAACATTCACCTGTCACACCCACCCCAGCAGTCCCTTTCACCTATTCCACCCACCCCGACTCTCGCAATCACCTGTCCCACCCACCCCAGCATTCCCATTCACCTGTCACACCCATCCCATCACTCCCATCCACCTGTCCCACCACCCCAGGAGTATCATTCACCTGCCCAACCAACTCCGACCCTCCCATTTACCTGTACCGACCACCTCATCCCAGGAGTCCTGTTCTGTTCTGTTCTCTCCCGACCATCCCAGCTGACATGACTCCTTAACCATTGTACTGAGACTCCCATGTATAAAGCAACGCCCACAGATGGACTACAGGTGTACCATATAAAGTGGCCAGCTTATGTGTCGCTGGGTGCTCAACAGAATTCAATAAGTGATCGTCACAGAAATGTGTCAGTAGGGTCTTACTGAATTGGTCAATGTTTGTTATTAGTGTTTCCTGTGCTATAAAGATACAATGAGAGATAAACATGTGTAAGTGTTTCAAGTAGGCGAGATGTTAATTTGCAAATATGATGTGTTTACAGATACGACCAATTGTACCTACTGCCAACAACATGGGGAGACAACTGTGGCTGTTGCTTGGTGCTCCGTCTGTGATGATGCACTCTGTGAGGAAATGTACTGGAGCTCACAACCGCATCCCATCATTTCGAAACCATGACGTCACTGACCAATCTGGAGAGGTCAAGGTCAAGGGTAAGCGAAAGGCCATGTGCAAGGAGCACACACAGGAGTCGCTAGAATTTCTCTGTAGGGACTGCAAGAAGGCCATGTGTCAGAAATGCCAGAAAGTTATAGATCGGGCCAAGGAAAAAGAAAGGAAGCTACTCGATCGGAAGGAAGATATTTCACATAAACACATTGGATAATTGAAAGCAGCCATAAAGACAGGTGAGATGTCGGTACTGATGTACCAAAATCAGACGGAGCTGATAGACCAGGCTCTACAATCTGAGTGTTATATGGATGTGTATGAGATGTATCAGGGATGTGAGGCCGGTGATGTGGAGGCTGTCGGAGACGCTGACCTGAAGGAGAGAGAGGAAGAATAGCCAGTGTCACATTCAGACAGGACACAGACAAGCTGAGTAAAGCACTGGACGATCTCCAGCTGGGTGAGATAGAGGTCCTGTATGAGAGTGTGCTGGACCTGAAGGCTACTCCTGTGTTACAAGACATCATTGACATCACCGTAGCAGGCGATAGGAGTAAACCAATGCCCATTGACGTGACACAGCTGGTGGTGAATGACACAGACACCGTTGTAGTCACAGATTACAGCAACAGTAGTGTGAAGTCCTTCTACGTCAAGAACATCCAGACACAGCACTGTAAACTCAGTCTGAGTGGTGGCCCATGGAGTCTGACCAAGTTGACGCACAACCGGGTGGCTGTCACTGTCCCGTACAGTGAACAGATTATAACAGTTAAAGTCAAACCAGACAACCATCACAACCAGCAAACAGTATCGGGGTATAACGCCCCTGACTCCATCAATACTAGCAGCTGGTTCCCAGTCTCCTCCCTGTGTTGATATCCTTGATATGACAGGAAACGTGCTGAGGTCTATCAGTCCACTCCACAAAGGTAACAACATCTTACAGTATCCCAACTTCCTCAGTACTACGAGGACAGGTAACATCCCGGTGTCTGACTGGGGAACCAAGCGTGTCATGTGTCTGACCCCCGAGGGAGATGTGGTGTTCAGCTACAGACCTACAGGAGACACAGCACTGAAGAGTCCTCAGGGTATCACAAGTACCGACACAGGCGAAATCCTGGTTACAGACTGCAGTCTACACAGAGTCATCCATCTGACTGAGTCAGGACAGTTTGTACTAAATCTGCTGACATCCGCGGACTGTATTCAGAATCCACATGGAATGTGTATAGATGAGAGAGGGTGGCTACGTGTTTGTCTTGGGAAGGGTGTCATACAGATGTTCTCGTGTAAATAGAGAAATACCGATGAGCTGCCGCTACATGTCAGGACATTCTGGTAGAAACATACAGACAGAAGATGGTAGTGTTGTGCTGCTACATGTCAGGACATTCTGGTAGAAACATACAGGCAGAAGATGGTAGTGTTGTGGCAGGAAGATTCCGTAGAACATACAGGCAGAAGATGGTTGTTGTGCTGCTACATGTCAGACATTCCTGGTAGAAAACAGACTGGACAGGTCAGGACATTCTGGTAGAAACATACAGGCAGAAGATGGTAGTGTTGTGGGTATGTCATCTTGTCTGTCTACAACAAGGTTTATCTAGTTGTCCATATTGTCACAAACTATCATAAAGTCACTACCATGCGACGGAGATGATGTATTCAGCTACAGCCCTACAGGAGACTCTATCCTGCGGGTGTCTGTGTAGACCCATATGATTACATGTATGTTTGTCTCAGTACTGAGGGACCTATTAAGGTGTTCACTTGTAACCACAGTCAAGTCTATGTGTCTGACGTGGCATACATGTATTTACACTCTCAGTTTCCTTTCGGCATCAGGTAAGGATCTTTAAAAGCAGAGACAGTATGATGTTGAGTATACACAAGAAACCTTAAATCACCCGTATTCTAATTTTGTATGAAGAAAGAACTAATTACGGAGAGGGGCAAGTGGTGACGAATGTAAACGTTAGACCCATGTACTACAGCACAACATGGTGAAACCGGTTGGATCAAACATCTTTTATGTATATATTCTCCTTGTTCATAATACTGTGTATCACCTGCTTGATAACGGTGTTAGCATCTACACCGAAATGCCGCACCCATTACAATAGTCTACCTTTAAAACATCTTACCTGTTCACCATACCAGCTTCTGTATGCCACTCGAGGAAATCAATTTTAAATGAGTATTTATGTCACTTATGCTTCTCTTCAACACTGATTTCAAGTCAACCCGTATTCTAATTTTTTATTACATACCCATGTAAACTTAGGATAGTAATACAAGGGTGCAATATGGATGACGTGGTCAAATTCCCTATTGGACTCCAGATTCCGTATTGAACCCCTGCCGGTTCTACTTTCTCCAAAGCTCGCCACTTTCCGGGATTTTCCGCATCCACTAAATTTACACCTAATATGTAGGTCATGGGTTTCCAAGCTAACGAGAGGTGTGCCAATTGAATATAATAATATGATTTTTAAGTTGTATACGATTAATTTAGAAAATATGAAAATAATGTACTTATTGTTACATTAAAAGATTGAAAGAAAATACTGTGCTTGTTTTATTTTACATGACATACATCGTCTGCTTGTTGTCAACATGTCGGCAACAATGACATCGATGGTACCATCGATCGAGACTTATTTGACATGTTTTTTTGACGAGAATTTTGGTACATTTGAACTGGAATACTCTATGATTACTTTGGAATCATCACCAGTGCCTCTCGTAACAAAGAACATCAAAGATTTCAAGGCATACATCGAGACCAAGAAAAGTGTCACCACGGTACAGAAAACAAACAGTCTTGTTTCTAAATGCAACCATTTTTTATTGGAAAACAATGTGAAACAAGACATGCTAACTCTCCCTCCCCAAGAACTTGATGTTCTTATTGGATCCTACAGTCTTTCTCTGGAGAAGGACAATGGTGAACACTACGAGCTTGACATATTAACCTCCTACCATCGCGCCATTGATCGCCACCTTCGTGACAACGATGACCCATCTAACATTGTGCGAGATGCGGAATTCCTTCCCAGTAGAAAAATTCTTGAAGCCATAAGGAAAGAACTAAAACAGGTAAGAGGAATCGGCCAAATATATCCGAGTCTCTGTCAGTGGAAGATGAGGAACGGTTGTGGGAAATGGGCCAATTTGGGAGTCATTCACCTCTGTCAATTTTGAACACTTTATGGTGCTATTTTACTAAAGTGTTTGGATTGCGTGGGTGGGGTGAAAGCAGAAAATGAAAATGGGGTGACGTTCAATTTAAAACAGATTCTGATGGCCAGGAGTATCTGGAGTTTTGGGAAAGGGAGACTGAAACAAGGGACGGAAATTCCACTCACCATCGCATGTTCAATCCTAAAATATTCCCCGGAAATGAAACATGTATCCTCCCAGTGTACAAATCCTTTGCCAAACAACGGCTTAAAAGCATGTCAGCTCCCGATGGACCATTTTACCTAGCGATCAATCACAAGAGAAAGTCTGATGGTCTATGGTTTCAAAACGGTCTTCTTGGCATCAACACACTCGGTGGCCTCGTGAAAAACATGGATTCCCGTTTCCATTTGGTCGGAAAAATCACAGACACAGTGCTCGAAAGTCCATGTGTACACAGCTGCTTCATTCCGGTGTAGAACCGACGACAATATGTCAGTTGTCAGGGCACTAAAATGTGAACAGTCTCAGTGACTATGCTGTTGCTTCCCTTCCAATGCAGAAACACATGTCTGGTATCCTTACTGGTAGTAAAGAAAACTCTCTTATTCCTGTTGACAATTCGTCTGAAGCTGTCTCTCACCAACAACGCATGTCACTTTTAAATGTTTTGAATGTAGGCCTAACAGCAGTCAGGTAAACCAAAACACTACTACACTCCACGGAAAGACGTCTGGATTATTCAGCAACAGTAACGTTTACGGTGACACCTTCAATATCAATTTTAACTTGTCATCTCAAACAAACTGACTCATTTGGAACAGACCACATGCAAATTAGTGTGCGATGATATTCTAATACAAAGGACCCTTTTTTATATGCCCATTTTGAAATTAAACTTAGCTTCATAATAAACGATAGCTGACGTAAAAAAATATAACTTTGATATTGAAACTATTAGGATGTAGCTACCATGAAGTCTCACTATCATTATAAAAAGGAAGATATAGGAGGGGTCGTCCCAAAAGCAAAACCAGGACGGTTGTCGCAGACGGTAATTGGGATCGGGCTAGGGGATAGAGATATCAGCTAAGATATGATAATCCCTTAGGGGAATTAAGCTGCGAAAGTAAACGGCATGTAATAACAATTTACAAATAACATCCACTCCTGTCGATCTTCGGGTGGTCATGCCACCTATATATTTTGCGTCATTTAATACGATAGCGGATTTAGTCTTTTCTATGGGTATCATACTCTCTCACACATCTCAACTTAAACTTTATGAAAGAAAGACACGTAATCAATAGATGAAACATATTCAACACACATGAAAAGTATAAAATCTTCTTTGAGAAGACCCCTTGTGCCTGTAGGCAACAAATGCATTTCAGACACCCACATCTTAGACACTAAAGATGGAGATTAATTAAAACAACACCCGAGGCTGAGCGACCTAATTGCCATCTTTAGTCTGATCTATTGTTTTCAGAAGCTGTTCCGATTTTTTCTAAGCTTTGACATGCTTTTCAGACAATCTACATCTGGGTATCCAATTATGCATCCCACTGAACGCCCTGTTAGGCCGATGTGGGGTATTTCGATTATGCTATTTGCAATTGTGTAAATTTTAGGGATATAGAGTAACAGCGTCAAAACAGTTGTTTTCTATTTCGGACAGTTCTTTAGGTTTGTCAGCGCCCAACCATTTTGCTGGTCCTTCCCCTTTGCTACGGAGTGTAGATATCGCACAAGATCATCTTTACCTGACCTGACAGGTAATACTTTATCGCGGGTGTACATTTTCCCCCTACACCGCTGGTGATGCCCTCACGGCAAGTGGCGGTTGTGAAGTGTGAAGGTGGACAGTGCGGTAAGTTGCTATACATCATAATGTATCAAATACTGGATGGTTGGTCCTGGTATTGATGGAAGCACAAGCACACTGTTTCTGGTTATCTGATGTATCAAGTATTCAGTATATTTATAACTATTTACACCCTGTCCAAGGCCTCAGTCCAAAGTCGAATATTGTTTGTTGTATTCCGTCAGATCTTGACAAGTATAGTAAGTCGATAATTATGTGTAGTTTATGTCAACAATGATAATTAGGTGTAGTTTATGTCAACAATGATAATTATGTGTAGTTTATGTCAACAATGATAATTATGTGTAGTTTATGTCAACAATGATAATTAGGTGTAGTTTATGTCAACAATGATAATTATGTGTAGTTTATGTCAACAATGATAATTATGTGTAGTTTGTGTCAACAATGATAATTAGGTATTGTTTATGGCAGCAGTGTGTGCGTATTAGTCTCCTGTCGTGGTCTACAGCCGCCACAATGTCCATTGTGTTGCCTGTGCCCTACGTACATCGTACATGTAGATAGTGTACACAACAAGGAAGTCCATCATGTCTACTTTCGTTATGGTAATGAGCACACGTGATCAACACGGAATGACACAGGAGGTATTCAGTCAGCTGTTGTGCTCCACTGATACTTCAAGAAAATCATAATCATCATATTGACCATTTCACAAGGGGGAATTTTGCTATATATGGCTTTATTGTGTCATAGCAAGTAAACTAACTGTAAGAGCGCAGTGTGTATTAAGGATTTGTACCAATTTCTCGCCAGTTGTAACGGACACTCTTCTTGTGGGAAAATGGTCTTTTTCTGTTTTTACTGTTCCTCTATCAAGTATAACTATGTTATATTTAGGAACTATAATATTTAGGATAATATACTCGGTGTTGAAGTACAATCACCGCACCTCAGACGGCTGGGCAACCCGTGCCCTTTTGCATTATCATTTAATTTGCATGTAAAGCGATCTTAGCGCAACAGCGGTCGTAACACCCTTGCTTCAGTATAGACATAAGATAGTCGTAGGGCTAAGATGGCTTCGTGCATGTGGCCCCTGAAGTCCCGGACATTTGATATCACATGCTATGGCTGTCAATATCTAACGACTTCTAGGTCGATCAACACATGGCCGTGTGGGGCTTCAAATACTCTTTTACTCTTGATCTCAGTATTAGATCTCAGAATTAGTCTGCCACAAAGTTTCATGGAACTTTTCACCTTTGATATTGGCTGTTCACATCCATTGACAACACCCGACGATTCATTACACACAATATCCTTGACTGATTCGTGTGTGCAAATCGTAATTCCATTGAACCAAAGATGGTTACATTTACCATAGACACTATTGGAAGCGTTTATATATGCCATAAGCATTAATTGCATACTTGACTATCTGACCAATCTGTAAAACGTGATATGTACACACTGCGGCATCAACATCACCTGAGGTACATTGAGACAGTGAGTGAGTGAGTTTAAACTTTACAGTCACCTGTCTGTACAGAGGTTCTGAATCACCTGCAGTTGGACAATGTTAGATAGATGTCAAGAGTGTAGACATTACTTTCCTGGTTTCAGATGGCAACCTCTCAGAAGCTGACGGACCATTTCTTGTCCTGTACAATATGTACAGAGGTGTTTGACAAGCCCTGTACACTTGTGTGTAATCACACCTTCTGTCGGAAATGTATCGTCAACTACACCAAAACCAGACCAGAAGCCATCAGTGCCAAGTACCAACTCCTGTGTCCATTCTGCAGAAAAGACCCACCCGAGCATCCTCATTCGAAAGTGTCCGCCACCCTGACCTCCCATTCACCTGTCCCAGAGAGGGCGGATGACTCCAATTCACCTTTCCCACCAACCAGCTCCCTCTTGGACTCGTTTTGGCCACTGGATCCAAAGGTATTCAAACTCCCATACCCTCTACCAAAGATCTCCCATTCACCAGTCCCACTCTTCTCCCATTCACCTGTCCCAACCACCCCCTGCCTAACACTCCCATTCACCTGTCCGTACTGCCAATCACCTGCCCTATCCACCCCACATGTCACACTCCCATTCACCTGTCCCACCCACCCCAGCATCCTCATTCACCTGTCCCACCCACCCCGACTCTCCTCCCAATTGCCTGTCCCACCCACCCCAGCAGTCCCAATCACCTGTCCCACTCCACCCCAGTAGTCCCATTCACCTGTCCTATCCACCCCATCAATCCCATTCACCTGTCCCATCCACCCCAGCATCCTCATTCCCTGTCCCACCCACCCCGACTCTCCCAATCGCCTGTCCCACCCACCCCAGCAGTCCCAATCACCTGTCCCACCCACCCCAGCAGTCCCATTCACCTGTCCCACCCACCCCAGCACTCCCCATCCATCACCTGTCCCATCCACCCCAGCAGTCCCATTGACCTGTCTGATGCATCCAAGTCGTTCCATCTCCTGCCACCCCACCCTAGCACTCCCATTCACCTGTCTTATCCACCCTAGCATTCCATTGCTGTCCCACCCTCGCAATAACATTCACCTGTCCCACTTACCGACTCTCCCATTCTTGTCCACACACCCCAAAGTCCCATTCACCTGTCCCACCCATCCCATCACTCCCATTCACCTGTCCTATCTCCCCCATCACTCCCATTCCCCTGTCCCACACACCCCAGGAGTCTCATTCACCTGCCCAACCCATCCCCACCCCACCACTCCCATTTACCTGTCCCGACCACCGCATCCCAGGAGTCCTGTTCTGTTCTCTCCCGGCCATCCCAGTTGACATGACTCCTTAACCATTGTACTGAGACTCCCATGTATCAAGCAACGCCCACAGATGGACTGCAGGTGTACCATATAAAGTGGCCAGCTTATGTGTCGCTGGGTGCTCCACAGAATTCAATAAGTGATCGTCTCAGAAATGTGTCAGTAGGGTGTTACTGAGTTGGTCAATGTTTGTTACTAGTGTTTCCTGTGCTATAAAGATACAATGAGAGATAAACATGTGTAAGTGTTTCAAGTAGGCGAGATGTTATTTTGCAAATGTGATGTGTTTACAGATACGACCAATTGTACCTACTGCCAAGAACATGGGGAGACAACTGTGGCTGTTGCTTGGTGCTCCGTCTGTGATGATGCACTCTGTGAGAAATGTACTGGAGCTCACAACCGCATCCCATCATTTCGTCACCATGACGTCACTGACCTGTCTGGAGAGGTCAAGGTCAAGGGAAAGCGAAAGGCCATGTGCAAGGAGCACAAACAGGAGTCGCTAGAATTTCTCTGTCAGGACTGCAAGAAGGCCGTGTGTCAGAAATGTTGCATACTTTATCACAGGAAATGTGATGCCGTTGTCACGATCACCTCACAGATGGTGACAATGAAAACAGAGCTGACAGAAATGAAGAAGTCATTATCAAAGAAGGAAGGTGAGACGAAACTTCGTGTGAAGGAACAAAAGTTGCAGGAGCAGAGAGAGAGAGAGATCATCATTCACTGATTAAGTCACACATTCATTCCGCATGCCAGAAAGTTATAGATCGGGCCAAGAAAAAAGAAAGGAAGCTACTCGATCGGATGGAAGATATTTCACATAAACACATCGGACAATTGAAAGCAGACATAAAGACAGGTGAGATGTCGGTACTGATGTACCAACATCAGACGGAGCTGATAGACCAGGCTCTACAATCTGAGTGTGACATGGATGTGTATGAGATGTATCAGGGATGTGAGGCCGGTGATGTGGAGGCTGTCGGAGGCGCTGACCTGAAGGAGAGGAAGAATAGCCAGTGTCACATTCAGACAGGTCATAGACAAGCTGAGTAAAGCACTGGACGATCTACCGCTGGGTGGGATAGAGGTCCTGTATAAGAGTGTGCTGGACCTGAAGGCTACTACTTTGTTACAAGACACCATTGACATCACCGTAGCAAGCGATAGGAGTAAACCAAACCCCATTGACGTGACAGTGCTGGTGGTGAATGACACAGACACCGTTGTAGTCACAGACTGGGATAACACCAGTGTGAAGTCCTTCTACGTCAAGAACAACCAGACACAGCACAGTAAACTCAGTCTGAGTGGTAACCCATGGGGTCTGACCAAGTTGACACACAACCGGGTGGCTGTCACTGTCCCGAGCAGGTACAAGATTGTAATAGTTGAAGTGAACCCTGACCTGGTACTGCGGTTAACCATCACTACCAGCAAACAGTATGTGGGTATAACGTCCCTGACTCCATCAACACTAGCAGCTGGTTCCCACTCTCCTCCCTGTGTTGATATCCTGGATATGACAGGAAACGTGCTGAGGTCTATCAGTCCACTCCACAAAGGTAACAACATCTTACAGTATCCCGACTTCCTCAGTACCACGAGGACAGGTAACATCCTGGTGTCTGACTGTGGAACCAATCGTGTCGTGTGTCTGACCCCCGAGGGAGATGTGGTATTCAGCTACAGACCTACAGGAGACACAGCACTGAAGAGTCCTCAGGGTATCACAAGTACCGACACAGGCGACATCCTGGTTACAGACTTCAGTCTACACAGAGTCATCCATCTAACTGAGTCAGGACAGTTTGTACAAAATCTGCTGACATCCAAGGACTGTATTCAGAATCCACGTGGAATGTGTATAGATGAGAGAGGGTGGCTACGTGTTTGTCTTGGGAAGGGTGTCATACAGACGTTCTCGTGTAAATAGAGAAACACTGATGAGCTGCTGCTACATGTCAGGACATTCTGGTAGAAACATACAGACAGAAGATGGTAGTGTTGTGCTGCTACATGTCAGGACATTCTGGTAGAAACATGCAGACAGAAGATGGTAGTGTTGTGGGTATGTCCTCTTGTCTGTGTACAACAAGGTTTATCTAGTTGTCCATATTGTCACAAAATATCATAAAGTAACTACCATGCGATGGAGATGTGGTATTCAGCTACAGCCCTACAGGAGACACAGCACTGGAGTGTCCTCAGGGTATCACAAGTACCGGCACAGGCGACATCCTGGTTACAGACTGCAGTCCACATAGAGTCATCCATCTGACTGAGTCAGGACAGTTTGTCAGAAACATACCGACAGAAGAGGGCGGTATTAACTATCCTGCGGGTGTCTGTGTAGACCCATATGGTTACATATATGTTTGTCTCAGTACTGAGGGACCTATTAAGGTGTTCACTTGTAACCACAGTCAAGTCTATGTGTCTGACGTGTCATATATGTATTTACACTCTCAGTTTCCTTTCGTCATCAGGGAAGGATCTTTAAACGCCGGGACAGTATGATGTGGAGCATAGACAAGAAAGATATAGCATCTACACCGAAACGTCGCATCCATTGCAATACACAAGTTGTCTTTCCTTTAAAATGGTTCCTGTTCATCCTTATATCAGCTTCTATATGCCTCTCAAGGAAATCAATGAAATCAGTTTTAAATAATGTGAGTATTTATGTTACTTATGCTACTCTTCGACACTGATTTGAAGTCAATCACTGTCAAGATCACATGGTAGTTTGGTTTAACTGTATGACGTGTGTTACAGTGTGGTTGGACTGTAGTAGGTGAGTTCCAGGTATGGGAATGCGTAGAAAGCATGCAAGGTGGTATGAAGAGGCTAGTGTGGCAAGAGGAGCATGCAAGGTGTGAGGTTTGATTATATTAGGCAGAGTGCGAGGGGTTGGTGAGTGCAGTCATGAAAGTTGTCTGATGAGGAAGGCTGTATTTGCAAGGTGGCTGGTCTGATTTCATGGCGTGAGTAGAATTTGTTTTATTGGATATTTATGTTTATCATCTTGCTTTGTAATTATTATTGTGGAGCTATGTAAATATGGGTATTTGTTAAATGATGTTTATGTTATCATTTTGTCAATCCTCAAATGTTGTAGCAAGAAATATAGTAAAATGTCAATTCTCACAATTTAGTTGCAAGTAAATTATTTTGCTGTCAGTTATACGTGTTACATTGTGAAACAATGTTGTAATCAGATGTTTTATCAGCATATTCACTTGCCTTTATGCTGAATAACGTAAGAGTTGTTCTGGGTGAAATGTAATGCTGTGATATTCATCCTGTAAAGTATAATATCATTCTGAGTATGTAATGCTCTTAGTACGTTGAATGATTGTTATCATTCTGAGTTTGTAAAACTCGGTGTACATTGAATGATAAGTATATCAAATGTTGTTTTGATATTTGTATAGTCCCTGGGACCTGTGCCGGACCGTATAAAAGGCAGTATCTGTGTGGTAACCTCACCTTGTGTGTAAGAGGCAGATCAGTATGATGGCCTCGACCTGTAAAAGGTGGCGTCTGTGTTTCCTCCTCATTTGACTGACCAGCGAAACATCGTCAGGGTGGATGACTGTGAGAGGGATTGAGGTTGTCATGACCTTATGCTATGTGAGAAGAGCTACAACTATGATTGAACTTTATCATCAGTGAACATTCAGGCCCATTCCGTGTTTGATACACGTGGTGTACGCTCTGTACAATGTAAAATACTTGTATTATACAAATGTATTGTTCCATTAGGTTAAGGGGTTTTTTTTGTGTGTAAAGGGTATGTATAGGAGTGATTGTGTGCTATTATCATGTTTGGTGATGAATGCGGTATGAATGAAGGGTGATTTGGGGTTTGATTTTGGGGAAATGGTTTTGTTTCTATTATATATATATTTTTGTAATAAATTTCATTTATTACATTTCTGCCTTTGCCTTATTCATCTCGTATTGTGACATTTTTGGTGGCAGCGGTGGGATATCAATTCTTACAGTCACATATGAGATGATATGTAGGGTTGTTTGGTTTTAATTTTCCAAATTGCCTTAGTTTAGATATACTGTAGTGGCTTTTGTTGGTTGCTCTTAGCGATCTCTCGTGGTCCTTTATATCTGGTGCTGGGTCTGCAGATGTGCTGAGGTGAACGAGTCCCTTTGTTACAACTACCCTTTGATAGATTGTACATTTCTACTTGTAGATACTGTGCCTTAGGTTTCTTTATCATGGACTTTGCGGCTCTTTGTGCTCTGGGGAAAGAGTTGGATTATACTGGGAGAACTTACAGCAGTTTGTTAGGGATCAGGTAGAGATAGAGAGGGCTAGGGAAAGAGATAGGTTAGAAAAGGGATGAACGGGAAAGAGTACGTGAGATGAAAAAGTTGGAGATTGAGAGCCTTAGGTTAGAGAAGGAGGATAAGGAGAAGGAAAGTAGTATAGAGTTACAGAAGTTGAAGTTACAGAGGGAGGATAGAGAGAAGGAAAGGAATCTGGAGTTAGAGAAGTTGAAGATAAGTATAGAGAGGGATAGGTTACAATTGGAGGCAGAGAAAACTAAACTTGGTAAGGGGTTTAAAGCAGGAGGAAGAGAAGTCGCCAGGGGTACCTAAGATGCCCAAGATGCCGCCATTTGAGGACCATAGAGATAACACCGATGCCTACTTACAAAGGTTTGAGCGTATAGCTAAGGCACAGTCATGGCCAGAGACGCAGTGGGCGACGTATCTTAGCACTTTGTTGAAGGGTAAGGCACTTGAGGTTTACTCTCGTCTTGATCCAGATGAAGTAGAAGATTACCAGGTGGTGAAACAAGCGTTACTAAAGCATTACGAGATGACTGAAGAGGGGTTCCATCAGAAGTTCAGGTCTGACAGAACGGAGACGGGTGAGACTTTCACTCAATTTATGGTCAGGATCAAGAATTACTTTGATAGATGGGTTGATCTTAGTGATAGTGCCAAGACTTTTGAGGGTGTTCGTGATTTGATGTTACGTGAACAGCTTTTACTTGGTGTCAGTCCAGGCCTTTGTATCTTTTTGAGGGAGAGGAAGCCTAAGTCTGTAGCGAGATGGCTAGTTTGGCAGAGCATTTTGTTGAGGCTCAGGACGGTGTCACTAGTAGATTTGTTAACCCTTTCAGTCGGGGTAATGATAAGCATAAGAAGGGCTCAGATGTTCAGGATAAGAGGCCACTGCAAGGGGAGAAGACGGATCCTAAGGGGTTTATACCCTTGCATGAGCGGAAGTGTTATAGTTGTGGAGAGTTTGGTCACACGTCTGCGTCATGTACTAAGGGCAAGGCTAGGCCTAATGGGAACACTGGGGCGGCTAGTGTTGTCATTGAAAGTGTTTCTGACATGTCCGAGCAGTCAGTTGTAGAAGGTGGCGAGTTAGTTTCCCAGGATGGGGTGGGGACACAGTGGTGGTGTTACAGTTGGTCCGGGTGAGGATGAAGCTGTAGTGACGTCAGGTCCAATTTGTGGTATGTGCGGCACTATGCCAGTACATGTAGGCAAGTTGTGCGGGCGTCCAGTGAATGTTTTGCGTGACTCTGGGTGTAGTGTTGTTATAGTCAAGAGGTCTTTGGTGGATGAGGATTGTTTTGTTGATGGAGAGCTTCATTACTGTACTTTGGGTGATGGAAGGGTTATCACTGTACCAGTAGCATGGGTTGCTATAGATTCACCTTTTTATAAA
The DNA here is from genome assembly GCF_003918875.1 of Haliotis rubra. Taxonomy (NCBI): domain Eukaryota; kingdom Metazoa; phylum Mollusca; class Gastropoda; order Lepetellida; family Haliotidae; genus Haliotis; species Haliotis rubra. Next base: position 181,156 of record NW_025765120.1, on the reverse strand, counting down.
GGCAGAGTTAAAGCAGCTTGTTTGGAGACTCCCTTGTTTGATGTCATGTTAGGGAATATTCCTGGTGCGAGGGCTCCTGAAGATCCATATCCAGTTGAGGAGAGTGATCTTAGTGAGGTCGTTGATTCTGTTGCAGCTGTAGAGACTAGAAGGCAGAAGAAAGTCAGAGAGAAGGGAATGAAGCCGATGAAGGCATTTGAGTCGGTTGGAGTTTCGCTCAATAGGCTAGAGTTTATTGAGAAACAGAAGTGTGATCCTCAGTTAGATAAGGTCAGGAAGTTGGCTCTTTAGGGTAAGCAGAAGACGACGGCTAAGGGTGTGTGCAGGTACTACAGTGAGAATGATATGTTGTACCGGGAATATGTGGGAAGTGATGGTATAGCTGTTGTCCAGGCTGTTGTTCCTACCGAGTTGAGGTCAGAGGTCATGAAGGTATGATATGAATCTTTGATGGGAGTTCATATGGGTGTCAAGAAAACTCTAGATAGGGCCCCTTCACAATTTCATTGGCCTGGTATTCAAGGTGATGTTAGGAGGCATTGTTTGTCTTGCGATGTTGTCAGCGTACGATTCCAAAGGGGAAAGTTGGTAGGGTTCCTCTAGGAAGATGCCATTGATCTCTACTCCTTTCGAGAGAATAGCTGTGGATTTAATAGGTCCTTTGTATCCGGTGACTGACAGAGGCAATAGGTACATTCTCACGGTAGTAGATTATGCGACTAGATATACAGCGGCCAACCATTTTGCTGGACTTTCCCCTTTGCTACGAAGTGTAGATATCGCACAAGCTTATGTTAAAATGGTTAAGTGCGGAGAAGCCTACTGATTGGGATCGTTATCTACCAGCCTTACTTTTTGCATACCGGGAAGTACCTCAGGAAAGTCTAGGTTTCGCTCCATTTGAACTGTTGTATGGCAGGAAAGTGAGAGGTCCAGTTCAGGTGTTAAGAGAGTTGTGGACAAAGGATATTCCAGATCAGGACACTAGGACAACATATCAGTATGTGCTAGACTTGCAGAACAGGTTAGAGGATACCATAGAGGTAGCACATCAGTCGTTGGCTAAGGCGTCAATCAGGTACAGAAAGCATTTCAATCTCAAGGCTTAGGTTTGACACATGAAACCAGGTGATAAGGCGTTAGTCTTGTTACCCACCAATCATAACAAGCTGTTGCTTCAGTGGAGAGGGCCTTTTCTCATAGAGGAGAGTTTTGGTGTTGGTAATTATCGGGTCAGAGACTTATCACGCTAATTTGCTCAAGAAGTATGTTGACATGGAATGTACTTGTGGTACTGCTGTCTGTGATGTGAGTGTCAGTCTTTCACAGTATGTTTGCACAGGCCTGGTTGATGTTGGGGGTGGAGTTGAGGAGATGGATGCAGAAGGCGAGCTCCCTGAGATTGTTTCTCCGAGTTTGAAGGCTAAGGAAACTTACCCAGATGTAAATATTTCTCCAGATTTGTCAGATAGACAGAAGGCGGAAGTTAGGGAGTTGTTTGCAGAGTTTTCGGATGTTTTGACAGATTTGCCAGGGAGGACTAACTGTATGGAATACAAGGTCAAGTTGACTGCATCAGAGCCTGTTAGGTCACGTCCTTATCCATTACCTCATCATAAGAGAGAGACAGTTGCAGCGGAGGTGCAGTCAATGTTGGACTTAAGGGTTATTGAGCCTTCTGATTCTCCTTATGCTTCACCGATAGTGTTAGTGAAGAACCCTGATGGATCTTATAGGTTTTGTGCAGATTATCAACGGATAAATCAGATTACGTTTTTTTGATTCAGAACCAGTCACTTTGGCGGAAAGTTTGTTTGCAAGGTTTAGTAAGTGCAGGTACTTATCCAAGTTTGATATCAGTAAAGCTTACTGGCAGATTCCTATGGAGGAGGAGAGTAAGGCATATACAGCATTTGTAACTCCAGATGGGTTATATCAGTGGACAGTTATGCTGTTTGGTGTTGTCAATGCATCAATGCAGTTTTTACTAGACTGATGAGGAAGGTGCCTAGAGGGGTAGAATATGTGGATAGTTACATTGATGATGTACTGGAAGGAACTGTGGGGTGGACTGGACACATGGTAAGTCTACGTGCTGTTTTCAGTCGTTTACGTCAGTTCAACATTACACCTAGACCATCAAAGGTGATGATTGGATACCATACCATACCGTTTTTAGGACATGTTGTTGGCCAAGGTAATATTACACCTGACAGTAAGAGGTTGACCTCGATCTTGGAGTTGTCAAGACCAACAACAAAGAAACAGGTGAGGTCAATGATTGGTTTAACTGGCTATTATAGGTGGTTCATTCCACACGTTGGGGCCATTGCGGCTCCTCTGACAGATCTGACTAAAAAAGGTAAGCCAAATGTTGTTGTTTGGACTGATAGTCAGGAACAGGCGTTCCAAACTCTGAAGGGCCTTATGGCGAATTCGCCAAACTTGAAGTTACAAGATTTAGACAAGGCATTTTTGCTGAGGACAGATGCGTCTGATGTTAGCATTGGAGCAGTACTCCTACAGGAGCACGAAGGTGAGAAGTTTCCTATTATGTATGTGAGTCGGAAGCTGTTGGACGGGAAAAGGCTTATTCTACCATCGAGAAGGAGTGTTTGGCCATCGTGTGGGGTATACCGAAGTTGAGCAGGTTTCTGTACGGGAGAGAGTTTCTGCTAGAGACAGATCACCAGCCTTTGGTGTGGATGACAAAGGCTAAGTTGGCAAACGGGCGAGTTATGAGATGGGCTTTAGCTTTGCAGTCGTACAGATTCTGTATCCAGGCAGTCAGGGGTGTGGAAAATGTTGGGGCTGACCTCCTAAGCCGTTGTCCACAATAATTTGATTTTCCAGTGTCACAATTGGTGTGGGATCTTTAGTGTAATAATAATTGTTTTACAGCAATTATCCAGGATTGGGGGTAATGTCAAGATCACATGGTAGTTTGGTTTAACTGTATGACGTGTGTTACAGTGTGGTTATGATTGAACTTTATCATCAGTGAACATTCAGTCCCATTCCGTGTTTGATACACGTGGTGTACGCCCTAACGAATTAGACCCATGTACTACAGCACAACATGGTGAAACCGGTTGGTTCAAAACATCTTTCATGTATATATTCTCCTTGTTCATAATGTTGTGTATCACCTGCTTGATAACGGTGTTAGCATCTACACCGAAACGTCGCATCCACTGCAATAGTCTTTCTTTAAAACATCTTACCTGTTCATCATACCAGCTTCTGTATGCCACTCGAGGAAATCAATTTTAAATGTTGTGAGTATTTATGTCACTTATGCTTCTCTTCAACACTGATTTCAAGTCAACCCGTATTCTATTTTTTTATTACTTACCCATGTAAACTTAGGATAGTAATACAGGGGTGCAATACGGATGACGTGGTCAAATTCCCTATTGCACTCCAGATTCCGTATTGAACCCCTGCCGGTTCTACTTTCTCCAAAGCTCGGCACTTTCCGGGATTTTCCGCATCCACTAAATTTACACCTAATATGTAGGTCATGGGTTTCCCAGCTAACGAGAGGTGTGCCAATTGAATATAATAATATGATTTTTAAGTTGTATACGATTAATTTAGAAAATATGAAAATAATGTACTTATTGTTACATTAAAAGATTGAAAGAAAAAAATGTGCTTTTTTTTTTCACGTGACATACATCGTCTGCTTGTTGTCAAAATGTCGGCAACAATGACATCGATGGTACCATCGATCGAGACTTATTTGGCATGTTATTCGACGAGAATTTTGGTACGTTTGAACTGGAATACTCTATGATTACTTTGGAATCATCACCAGTGCCTCTCGTAACAAAGAACATCAAAGATTTCAAGGCATACATCGAGACCAAGAAAAGTGTCACCACGGTACAGAAAACAAACAGTCTTGTTTCTAAATTCAACCATTTTTTATTGGAAAACAATGTGAAACAAGACATGCTGACCCTCCCTCCTCCAGAACTTGATGTTCTTATTGGATCCTACATTCTTTCTCTGGAGAAGGACAATGGTGAACCCTACGAACCTGACACATTAACCTCCTACCATCGCGCCATTGATCGCCACCTTCCTGACAACGATGACCCCTCTAACATTGTGCAAGATGTGGAATTCCGTACAAGTAGAAAAGTTCTTGAAGCCATAAGGAAAGAACTAAAACAAACAGGTAAGAGGAATCGGCCAAATAAATCCGAGTCTCTGTCAGTGGAAGATGAGGAACGGTTGTGGGAAAAGGGCCAATTTGGGAGTCATTCACCTCAGTCAATTGTGAACACTTTATGGTACTATTTTACTAAAGTGTTTGGATTGCGTGGGCGGGATGAAAGCAGAAAATGAAAATGGGGTGAAGTTCAATTTAAAACAGATTCTGATGGCCAGGAGTATCTGGAGTTTTGGGAAAGGGAGACTGAAAAAGGGACGGAAATTCCACTCACCATCGCATGTTCAATCCTAAAATATTCCCCGGAAATGAAACATGTATCCTCACAGTGTACAAATCATTTGCCAAACAACGGCTGAAAAGCATGTCAGCTCCCGATGGACCATTTTACCTAGCGATCAATCACAAGAGAAAGTCTGATGGTCTATGGTTTCAAAACGGTCCTCTTGGCATCAACACACTCGGTGGCCTCGTGAAAAACATGGATTCCCGTTCCGATTTGGTCGGCAAAATCACAAATCACAGTGCTCGAAAGTCCATGTGTACACAGCTGCTTCATTCCGGTGTAGAACCGACGACAATATGTCAGTTGTCAGGGCACAAAACTGTGAACAGTCTCAATGACTATGCTGTTGCTTCCCTTCCAATGCAGAAACACATGTCTGGTATCCTTACTGGTAGTAAAGAAAACTCTCTTGTTCCTGTTGACAATTCGTCTAAAGCTGTCTCTCACCAACAACGCATGTCACTTCCAAAATGGTTTGAATGTAGGCCTAACAGCAGTCAGGTAAACCAAAACACTACTACACTACACGGAATGACATCTGGATTATTCAGCAACAGTAACGTTTACGGTGACACCTTCAATATCAATTTTAACTTGTCATCTCAAACAAACTGACTTATTTGGAACAGACCACATGCAAATTAGTGTGCGATGATATTGTATTACAAAGGACACTTTTTATATGCCCATTTTGAAATTAAACTTAGCTTCATAATAAACGATAGCTGACGTAAAAAATTATAACTTTGATATTGAAACTATTAAGGATGTAGCTACCATGAAGTCTCACTATCATTATAAAAGGAAGAGATAGGAGGGGTCGTCTCAAAAGCAAAACCAGGACGGGTGTCGCAGACGGTGATTGGGATCGGGCTGGGGATAGAGATATCAGCTAAGATATGATAATCCTTTAGGGGAATTAAGCTGGGAAAGTAAACGGCATGTCATAACAATTTACAAATAACATCCAGTCCTGTCGATCTTCGGGTGGTCATGCCACCTATATATTTTGCGACATTTAATACGATAGCTGATTTAATCTTTTCTATGGGTATCATACTCTTTTACACATCTCAACATAAACTTTATGAAAGAAAGACACGTAATCAATAGATGAAACATATTCAACACACATGAAAAGTATAACATCTTATTTGAGATGACCCCTTGTGCCTGTAGGCAGCACATGCATTTCAGACACCCACATCTTAGACACTAAAGATGGAGATTAATTAAAACAACACCCGAGGCTGAGCGACCTAGTTGCCATCTTTAGTCTGATCTATTGTTTTCAGCAGCTATTCCTATTTTTTCTAAGCTTTGACATGCTTTTTCTGGATATCCAATCATGCATCCCACTGAACGCCCTGTTAGTCCGCCCTGTAAATTTTAGGGATATAGAGTAACAGCCTAAAAACAGTCATTTTCTATTTCCGACAGTTCTTTAGGTTTGTCAGCGCCCAACCATTTTGCTGGTCCTTCCCCTTTGGTACGAAGTGTAGATATCGCACAAGATCATCTTTACCTGTCCTGACAGGTGATACTTTGTCGCGGGTGTGGACAAAGGATATTCCAGATCAGGACACTAGGACAACATATCAGTATGTGCTAGACTTGCAAAACAGGTTAGAGGATACCATAGAGGTAGCACATCAGTCGTTGGCTAAGGCGTCAATGAGGTACAGAAAGCATTTCAATCTCAAGGCTAAGGTTTGACACATGAAACCAGGTGATAAGGCGTTAGTCTTGTTACCCACCAATCATAACAAGCTGTTGCTTCAGTGGAGAGGGCCTTTTGTCATAGAGGAGAGTTTTGGTGTTGGTAATTATCGGGTCAGAGTTGGGGATAAGTTGAAGACTTATCACGCTAATTTGCTCAAGAAGTATGTTGACAGGGAATCTACTTGTAGTACTGCTATCTGTGATGTGAGTGTCAGTCTTTCACAGTATGTTTGCACAGGCCTGGTTGATGTTGTATGATCAGTAAAGCTTACTGGCAGATTCCTATGGAGGAGGAGAGTAAGGCATATACAGCATTTGTAACTCTAGATGGGCTATATCAGTGGACAGTTATGCTGTTTGGTGTTGTCAATGCATCTGCAGTTTTTACTAGACTGATGAGGAAGGTGCCTAGAGGGGTAGAATATGTGGATAGTTACATTGATGATGTACTGGAAGGAACTGTGGGGTGGACTGGACACATGGTAAGTCTACGTGCTGTTTTCAGTCGTTTACGTCAGTTCAACATTACACCTAGACCATCAAAGGTGATGATTGGATACCATACCATACCGTTTTTAGGACATGTTGTTGGCCAAGGTAATATTACACCTGACAGTAAGAGGTTGACCTCGATCTTGGAGTTGTCCAAGACCAACAACAAAGAAACGGAATTGAGGTCAATGATTGGTTTAACTGGCTATTATAGGTGGTTCATTCCACACGTTGGGGCCATTGCGGCTCCTCTGACAGATCTGACTAAAAAGGTAAGCCAAATGTTGTTGTTTGGACTGATAGTCAGGAACAGGCGTTCCAAACTCTGAAGGGCCTTATGGCGAATTCATAAACTTGAAGTTACAAGATTTAGACAAGGCATTTTTGCTGAGGGCAGATGCGTCTGATGTTAGCATTGGAGCAGTGCTCCTACACAGGGCACGAAGGTGAGAAGTTTCCTATTATGTATGTGAGTCGGAAGCTGTTGGACGGGAAAAGGCTTATTCTACCATCGAGAAGGAGTGTTTGGCGATCATGTGGGGTATACAGAAGTTGAGCAGGTTTCTGTACGGGAGAGTTTCTGCTAGAGACAGATCACCAGCCTTTGGTGTGGATGACAAAGGCTAAGTTGGCAAACGGGCGAGTTATGAGATGGGCTTTAGCTTTGCAGTCGTACAGATTCTGTATCCAGGCAGTCAGGGGTGTGGAGAATGTTGGGGCTGACCTCCTAAGCCGTTGTCCACAATAATTTGATTTTCCAGTGTCAAAATTTGTACGGGATCTTTAGTGTAATAATAATTGTTTTACAGCAATTATCCAGGATTGAGGGTAATGCCAAGATCACATGGTAGTTTGGTTTAACTGTATGACGTGTGTTACAGTGTGGTTATGATTGAACTTTATCATCAGTGAACATTCAGTCCCATTCCGTGTTTGATACACGTGGTGTACGCTCTGTACAATGTAAAATAGCTGTATTATACAAATGTATTGTTCCATTGGGTTAAGGGTTTTTTTTGTGGTGTGTAAAGGGTATGTATAGGAGTGAATTGTGTGCTATTATTATGTTTGGTGATGAATGCGGTGTGAATGAAGGGTGATTTGGGGTTTGATTTTGGGGAAATGCTTTTTTTGTTTCCATAATATATATAATTTTTGTAACATATTTCATTTATTCATCTCGTATTGTGACAATCACCCGTATTCTAATTTTGTATGAAGAAAGAACTAATTACGGAAAGGGGCGAATGGTGACGAATGTAAACGTTAGACCCATGTACTACAGTACAACATGGTGAAACCGGTTGGCTCAAACATCTTTCGTGTATATATTCTCCTTGTTCATAATGTTGTGTATCACCTGCTTGATAACGGTGTTAGCATCTACACCGAAACGTGGCATCCACTGCAATAGTCTTTCTTTAAAACATCTTACCTGTTCATCATACCAGCTTCTGTATGCCACTCGAGGAAATCAATTTTAAATGTTGTGAGTATTTATGTCACTTATCCTTCTCTTCAACGCTGATTTCAAGTCAACCCGTATTATATTTTTTTATTACTTACCCATGTAAACTTAGAATAGTAGTACAGGGGTGCAATACGGATGACGTGGTCAAATTCCGTACTGCACCCCAGATTCCGTATTGAACCCCTGCTGGTTCTACTTTCTCCAAAGCTCGGCACTTTCCGGGATTTTCCGCATCCACTAAATTTACACCTAATATGTAAGTCATGGGTTTCCCAGCTAACGGGAGGTGTGTCAATTGAATATAATAATATGATTTTAAAGTTGTATACGATTAATTTAGAAAATATGAAAGTAATGTACTTATTGTTACATTAAAAGATTGAAAGAAAACAATGTGCTTTTCTTTTCACCTGACATACATCGTCTGCTTGTTGTCAAAATGTCGGCAACAATGACATCGATGGTACCATCGATCGAGACTTATTTGATATGTTATGAACTGGAATACTCTATGATTACTTTGGAATAATCACCAGTGCCTCTCGTAACAAAGAACATCAAAGATTTCAAGGCATACATCGAGACCAAGAAAAGTGTCACCACGGTACAGACAACAAACAGTCTTGTTTCTAAATTCAACCATTTTTTATTGGAAAACAATACATGCTGACCCTCCCTCCTCCAGAACTTGATGTTGTTATTGGATCCTACATTCTTTCTCTGGAGAAGGACAATGGTGAACCCTACGAACCTGACACATAAACCTCCTACCATCGAGTCATTGATCGCCACCTTCATGACAACGATGACCCTTCTAACATTGTGCAAGATGCGGAAGTCCGTACTAGTAGAAAAGTTCTTGAAGCCATAAGGAAAGAACTAAAACAACAAGGTAAGGGGAATCGGCCAAATATATCCGAGTCTCTGTCAGTGGAAGATGTGGAACGGTTGTGGGAAATGGGCCAATTTGGGAGTCATTCACCTCAGTCAATTGTGAACACTTTATGGTACTATTTCACTAAAGTGTTTGCATTCCCTGTGCGGGATGAAAGCAGAAAATGAAAACAGATTCTGATGGCCAGGAGTATCTGGAGTTTTGGGAAAGGGAGACTGAAACAAGGGACGGAAATTCCACTCAACGTCGCATGTTCAATCCTAAAATATTCCCCGGAAATGAAACATGTATCCTCACAGTGTACAAATCATTTGCCAAACAACGGCCGAAAAGCATGTTAGCTCCCGATGGACCATTTTACCTAGCGATCAATCACAAGAGAAAGTCTGATGGTCTGTGGTTTCAAAACGGTCCTCTTGGCATCAACGCACTCGGTGGCCTTGTGAAAAACATGGATTCCCGTTTCGATTTGGTCGGCAAAATCACAGTCACACTTCTCGAAAGTCCATGTGTACACAGCTGCTTCATTCCGGTGTAGAACCGAGGACAATATGTTAGTTGTCAGGGCACAAAACTGTGAACAGTCTCAATGACCTATGCTGTTGCTTCCCTTCCAATGCAGAAACACATATCTGGTATCCTTACTGGTAGTAAAGAAAACTCTCTTGTTCCTGTTGACAATTCGTCTAAAACTGTCTCTCACCAACAACGCATGTCACTTCCAAAATGGTTTGAATGTAGGCCTAACAGCAGTCAGGTAAACCAAAACACTACTACACTACACGGAATGACATCTGGATTATTCAGCAACAGTAACGTTTACGGTGACACCTTCAATATCAATTTTAACTTGTCATCTCAAACAAACTGACTTATTTGGAACAGACCACATGCAAATTAGTGTGCGATGATATTGTAATACAAAGGACACTTTTTATATGCCCATTTTGAAATTAAACTTAGCTTCATAATAAACGATAGCTGACGTAAAAAATTATAACTTTGATATTGAAACTATTAAGGATGTAGCTACCATGAAGTCTCACTATCATTATAAAAAGGAAGAGATAGGAGGGGTCGTCTCAAAAGCAAAACCAGGACGGGTGTCGCAGACGGTGATTGGGATCGGGCTGGGGGATAGAGATATCAGCTAAGATATGATAATCCTTTAGGGGAATTAAGCTGGGAAAGTAAACGGCATGTCATAACAATTTACAAATAACATCCAGTCCTGTCGATCTTCGGGTGGTCATGCCACCTATATATTTTGCGACATTTAATACGATAGCTGATTTAATCTTTTCTATGGGTATCATACTCTTTTACACATCTCAACATAAACTTTATGAAAGAAAGACACGTAATCAATAGATGAAACATATTCAACACACATGAAAAAGTATAAAATCTTCTTTGAGATGACCCCTTGTGCCTGTAGGCAGCACATGCATTTCATGTTATCCCAAACTTAGACACCCATATCTTAGCCACCCACATCTTAGACACTAAAGATGGAGATTAATTAAAACAACACCCGAGGCTGAGCGACCTAATTGCCATCTTTAGTCTGATCTATTGTTTTCAGCAGCTGTTCCTATTTTTGTGTTGACATGCTTTTTCTGGATATCCAATTATGCATCCCACTGAACGCCCTGTTAGGCCGATGTGGGTTATTTCCACATATGCTATTTGCAATTGTGTAAATTTTAGGGATATTGAGTAGCAGTCTAAAAACAGTTGTTCTCTATTTCCGACAGTAATTTAGGTTTGTCAGCGCCCAACTATTTTGCTGGTCCCTCCCCTTTGCTACGAAGTGTAGGTATCGCACAAGATCATCTTTGCCTGACCTGACAGGTATTACTTTGTAGCGGGTGTATATTTACCCTCTACATGATTGGTGACGCCCACACGGCAAGTGGCGGTTGTGAAGTGTGAAGGTGGACAGTGCGGTAAGTTGCTATACATCATAATGTATCAAATACTGGATGGTTGGTCCTGTTGTTGATGGAAACACAAGCACACTGTTTCTGGTTATCTGATGTATCAAGTATTCAGTATATTTATAACTATTTACGCCCTGTCCAAGGCCTCAGTCCAAAGTCGAATATTGTTTGTTGTATTCCGTCAGATCTTGACGAGTATAAGTGAGTCGATAATTAGGTGTAGTTTATGTCAACAATGATAATTATGTGTAGTTTATGTCAACAATGATAATTATGTGTAGTTTATGTCAACAATGATAATTATGTGTAGTTTATGCCAGCAGTGTGTGTGTATTAGTCTCCTGTCGTGGTCTACAGCCGCCACAACTTCCAGTGTGTCACCTGTGCCCTACATACATCGTACATGTAGATAGTGTACACAACAAGGAAGTGCATGTTGTCTACTTTCGTTATGGTAATGAGCACACGTGATCAACACGGAATGACACAGGAGGTATTCATTCAGCTGTTGTGCTCCACTGACACTTCAAGAAAATCATAATCATCATATTGACCATTTCACAAGGGGGAATTTTCCTATATATGGCTTTATTGTGTCATAGCTAGTAAACCAACTGTAAGAGCGCAACGTGTATTCAGGATTTGTACCAATTTCTCGCCAGTTGTGACGGACACTCTTCTTTTGGGAAAATGGTCTTTTTCTGTTTTTACTGTTCCTCTATCAAGTATAACTATGTTATATTTAGGAACTATAATATTTAGGATAATTTACTTGGTGTTGAAGAACAATCCCTGCACCTCAGACGGCTGGGCAACCCGTGACCCTTTTGCTGGGTCATTTAATTTGCATGCCAAGGGATCTTAGCGCTACAGCGGTCGTAACACCCTTGCTTCAGTATATACATAAGATAGTCGTAGGGTTAAGATGGCTTCGTGCATGTAGTCCCTTAAGTCCCGGAGATTTGAAATTGTGCAGCAAAGAGCATGCACTGTCTGGCAATAAAAGTCCAGTTTACTTTCGTAAATTGGCATTCTTTTTGAAGGAATTTCAAGGTCAAATCACAACGCCACGTCTTGACTCTGCGACACCGAACATCGCCATTGAAAGAATGCACGCTGGAGATTACCAATCCTCTGTCACCAGCTCGTTACAAACAAACAAGTTTAACAAATGAGCGTCCCCGTACAGGCAGACCTGGAGTTACAACTGCAGCCCAAGATCGGTACATAGAGAATACTACACTCGGTCTCATTACATACGAATTATACCAAACTCGTGACCTTCCTATGTAATAGTCAGAATGTGACCTAATTGAGAGGTCATCGGTTATCCAATCAAATCGTTAGAATCTCAGGTCAAGTCGGTTACGACACAGGTCAACGCAATACGGCACTCGTGTGACATACGAGATTAGTATGCAACTACCCATACGTTGACCACGTGGGTAATAAATAGGGGTACTACATTTGCGTGATCCTACTGCCACGGGTGAGAGCACAGCAGCCAGGGCGCCTGGACTTCAGAGGATATCCGGTCAAACTGTACAGCACAAATTGAAAGAGATTGGTCTGAGAGCCAGGAGACCCGACGTCGGGACCGTGCTACGTCGTCACCAACGCGCTCAACGTCTCCGTTATCTAAAAGTATCCACTTGGTTGTATAGACATTACTTTCTAAACTGGTGTAAAAATTCATGCACTAAAGTCTATTTGTGGACGAGTTATGCATGTTTGAAAATACAACATTTTCGCAACAGATTTCTGGTCTATTCGTTTCTTTTTTTGGATAGTATATATGGCTACTGTGTCATAGCAAGGTAAACCGACTATCAGAGCGCAGCGTGTATTCAGGATTTGTACCAATTTCTCGCCAGTTGTAACAGACAATCTTCTTGTGGGAAAATGGTCTTTTTCTGTTTTTACTGTTCCTCTATCAAGTATAACTATGTTATATTTAGGAACTATAATATTTAGGATAATATACTTGGTGTTGAAGAACAATCCCTGCACCTCAGACGGCTGGGCAACCTGTGCCCCTTTTGCTGGGTTATTTAATTTGCATGTCAAGCGATCTTAGCGATACAGCAGTCGTAACCCCCTTGCTTCAGTATAGACATAAGATAGTCGTAGGGCTAAGATGGCTTCGTGCATGTGGTCCCTGAAGTCCCGGAGATTTGATATCACATGCTATGGCTGTCCATATCTAACGACTTCTAGGTCGATCAACACATGGCCGTGTGGGGCTGCAAATACTCTTTTACTCTTGATCTCATTATTAGATCTCAGAATTAGTCTGCCACAAAGTTTGATGGAACATTTTTACCTTTGATATTGGCTATTCACATCCATTGACAACACCCGACGATTCATTACACACAATATCATTGACTGATTCGTGTGTGCAAATTGTAATTCCACAGAACCAAAGATGGTTATATTAACCATGGATGCTATTGGAAGCGTTTATACATGCCATAAGCTTTAATTGCATACTTTACTATCTGACCAATCTGTAAAACGTGATATGTACACACTGCGGCATCAACATCACCTGAGGTACATTGAGACAGTGAGTGAGTGAGTGAGTTAAACTTTACAGTCACCTGTCTGTACAGAGGTTCTGAATCACCTAGAGTTGGACCATGTTAGATAGATGTCAAGAGTGTAGATATTATTTACCTGGTTTCAGATGGCAACCTCTCAGAAGCTGACGGACCATTTCTTGTCCTGTACAATATGTACAGAGGTGTTTGAGAAGCCCTGTACACTTGTGTGTAATCACACCTTCTGTCGGAAATGTATCGTCAACTACACCAAAACCAGACCAGAAATCAGAGCCAAGTCCCTCCTCTGTCCATTCTGAAAAGATGACGAAAGTTGACGTGGAGAAGTGGGCGGATGACTCAAACCTATCTTTCTCATCCAGGGACTCTTGGACTCGTTTGGCCCTGGATCCAAAGGTAGCTACAACTTTATACCCTCTACCAAAGAGATATATGTATATTCCTGTTTGAGAAACAGTGAGATATAGCGATCACCATGTCTGCCCGTCTGTTTTCCATTTCCGGAGAGGAATTCCTAAATCGTTGGCTAAGTGTGCAAATGTAACCAAATATTATTTGCTGCAAATAAATCGAGTCTAGTGGTCTATGTCAGTAGGTTAGTGGCAGAAGAATGTCCCACCCACCCCAGCATTGCCATTCACCTGTTCCACCCACCCCAACGCTCCCATTCATCTGTCCCACCCATCCCAGAATTGCCTTTCAACTGTCCCATTCACGCCAGCAATAACATTCACCTGTCCCACCCACCCTAGCAATGCAATCGCCTATTCCATCCACCCCAGCACTCCCATTCACCTATCTTATCCACCCTAGCAATGCCATCGCCTGTCCCTACCACCCCAACACTCCCATCCCCTGTCACACCCACCCCAACACTCCCATTCACCTGTCCCACCCATCCCAGCACTCCCATTCACCTATCTTATCAACCCTAGCAATGCAATCGCCTATTCAACCCACCCCAGCACTCCCATTCACCTATCTTATCAACCCTAGCAATGCCATCTCCTGTTCCTACCACCCCATCACTCCCATTCACCTGTCACACCCACCCCAGGACTCCCATTCACCTGTCCCATCCAACCCAACCCTCCGATTCACCTGTCCCACCCACCCCAGCACACTCCCATTCACCTGTCCCACCCACCCCAGTAGTCCCATTCACCTGTCCTACCCAACCAAGTAGTCCCATTCACCTGTCCCACCCACCCCAGCTCTCCCATTCACCTGTCCCACCCACCCAAGCATTCCCATTCCCCTGTCCAACCAACCCCAGCATTCCCATTCACCTGTCCCACCCACCCCAGCTCTCCCATTCACCTGCCCCGCCCACCCCAGTAGTCCCATTCACCTGTCCCACCCACCCCAGCACTCTCATTCACCTGTCTTATCCACCCCAGTAGTCCCATTCACCTGTCACACCCACCCCATCACTCCAATTCACCTGTCCCACACACCCAAGGAGTCTCATTCACCTGCCCAACCCATCCCGACCCTCCCATTTACCTGTCCCGACCACCGCATCCCAGGAGTCCTGTTCTGTTCTGTTCTTTCCCGACCATCCCAGTTGACATGACTCCTTAACCATTGTACTGAGACTCCCATGTATAAAGCAACGCCTACAGATGGACTACAGGTGTACCATATAAAGTGGCCAGCATATGTGTCGCTGGGTGCTCCACAGAATTCAATTAGTGATCGTCTCAGAACTGTGTAGAGGGTCTTACTGAGTTGGTCGATGTTTGTTACTAGTGTTTCCTGTGCTATAAAGATACAATGAGAGATAAACATGTGTAAGTGTTTCAAGTAGGCGAGATGTTATTTTGCAAATGTAATGTGTTTACAGATACGACCAATTGTACCTACTGCCAAGAACATGGGGAGACAACTGTGGCTGTTGCTTGGTGCTCCGTCTGTGATGATGCACTCTGTGAGAAATGTACTGGAACTCACAACCGCATCCCATCATTTCGTCACCATGACGTCACTGACCTGTCTGGAGAGGTCAAGGTCATGGGTAAGCGAAAGGCCATGTGCAAGGAGCACCAACAGGAGTCGCTAGAATTTCTCTGTCAGGACTGCAAGAAGGCCGTGTGTCAGAAATGTTGCATACTTTACCACAGGAAATGTGATGCCGTTGTCACGATCACCTCACAGATGGTGACAATGAAAACAGAGCTGACAGAAATGAAGAAGTCATAAACAAAGAGACAAAACTTCGTGTGAAGGAACAAAAGTTGCAGGAGCAGAGAAAGAGAGATCATTATTCACTGATGAAGTCACACATTCAGTCCGCATGCCAGAAAGTTAAGAACAAAGAAAGGAGGCTCCTCGATCGGATGGAAGATATTTCACATAAACACATCGGCCAATTGAAAGCAGACATAAAGACAGGTGAGATGTCGGTACTGATGTACCAACATCAGACGGATCTGATAGACCAGGCTCTACAGTCTGAGTGTGACATCGATGTATGAGATGTATCAGGCATGTGAGGCCGGTGATGTGGAGGCTGTCGGAGACGCTGACCTGAAGGAGAGAGGAAGAATAGCCAGAGTCACACTCCGACAGGACACTGACAAGCTGAGTAAAGCACTGGACGATCTACCGCTGGGTGAGATAGAGGTCCGGTATGAGAGTGTGCTGGACCTGAAGGCTACTCCTGTGTTACAAGACACCATTGACATCACAGTAGCAGGCGATAGGAGTAAACCAAACCCCAGTGACGTAACAGTGCTGGTGGTGAATGGCATAGACACCGTTGTAGTCACAGATTACAGCAACACCAGTGTGAAGTCCTTCTACATCAAGAACAACCAGACACAGCACAGTAAACTCAGTCTGAGTGGTGACCCATGGAGTCTGACCAAGTTGACACACAACCGGGTGGCTGTCACTGTCCCGAGCAGGAACCAGATTGTAATAGTTGAAGTGAACCCTGACCTGGTACTGCGGTCAACCATCACTACCAGCAAACGGTATGTGGGTATAACGTCCCTGCCTCAATCAACACTAGCTGCTGGTTCCCACTGTTGATATCCTGGATATGACAGGAAACGTGCTGAGGTCTATCAGTCCCCTCAGTACCACGAGGACAGGTAACATCTTGGTGTCTGAGAGGGGAACCAAGTGTGTCATGTGTCTGACCCCCGAGGGAGATGTGGTGTTCAGCTACAGCCCTACAGGAGACACAGCACTGGAGTGTCCTCAGGGTATCACAAGTACCGACACGGGCGACATCCTGGTTACAGACTGCAGTCTACAGAGAGTCATCCATCTAACTGAGTCAGGAGGAGTCAGGACAGTTTGTAAGAAACATACTGACAGAAGAGGGCGGTGTTACGTGTCCTGCGGGTGTATGTGTAGACCCATATGGTTACGTGTGTGTTTGCCTGAGAACTGAGGGTCCTATCAAGGTGTTCACGTGTATCCACAGTCAAGTCTATGTGTCCGACTTGGCATACATGTAATCACACTCTCAGCTTCCCATCAGGGAAGGATCTTTAAAAGCCGAGACAGTATGATGTCGAGTAAACACAAGAAACCTTAAAGATGACAAGATATATTTGGTATATGTATATCTCCAATACACGAGATATCAGCATATAATTGTATAAACGATATGTCTGATATATGTGTCCCTGACAGAAGATTAACCGAACTCCAAGTCTTGCAGTAAACGTTAGACCCATGTACTACAGTACAACATGGTGAAACCGGTTGGCTCAAACATCTTTCATGTACATATTCTCCTTGTTCATAATGTTGTGTATCACCTGCTTGATAACGGTGTTAGCATCTACACCGAAACGTCGCATCCACTGCAATAGTCTTTCTTTAAAACATCTTACCTGTTCATCATACCAGCTTCTGTATGCCACTCGAGGAAATCAATTTTAAATGTTGTGAGTATTTATGTCACTTATGCTTCTCTTCAACACTGATTTCAAGTCAACCCGTATTCTACTTTTTTATTACATACCCATGTAAACTTAGGATAGTAATACAGGGCTTCAATACGGATGACGTGGTCAAATTCCCTATTGCACTCCAGTTTCCATATTGAACCCCTGCCGGTTCTAGTTTCTCCAAAACGAGAGGTGTGTCAATTGAAAATAATAATATGATTGTTAGGTTGTATATGATTAATTTAAAAACTTAAAACAATATCGTACTTGTTGATTACATTAAAAGATTGAAAGAAAAAAATGTGTTTGTCCTCTTCACGTCACATACATCGTCTGCTTGTTGTCAAAATGTCGGCAACAATGACATCGATGGTACTATCCATCAAGACTTATTTGACATGTTATTGAACGAGAATTTTGGTACGTTTGAACTGGAATACTCTATGATTACTTTGGAATCATCACCAGTGCCTCTCGTAACAAAACACATCAAAGATTTCAAGGCATACATCGAGACCAAGAAAAGTGTCACCACGGTACAGAAAACAAACAGTCTTGTTTCTAAAGTCAACCATTTTTTATTGGAAAACAATGTGAAACAAGACATGCTGACTCTCCCTCCCCAAGAACTTGATGTTCTTATAGGATCCTACATTCTTTCTCTGCAGAAGGACAATGGTGAACCCTACGAGCCTGACACATAAACCTCCTACAATCGCGCCATTGATAGCCACCTTCGTGACAACGATGACCACTCTAACATTGTGCAAGATGCGGAATTCCTTGCCAGTAGAAACGTTATTGAAGCCAAAACGAAAGAACTAAATTAAACAGGTAAGGGGAATCGGCCAAATATATCCGAGTCTCTGTCAGTGGAAGATGAGGAGCGGTTGTGGGAAAAGGGCGAATTTAGGAGTCATTCACCTCTGTCAATTTTTATGGTACTATTTTACTAAAGTGTTTGGATTGCGTGGGCGGGTTGAAAGCAGAAAATGAAAATGGGGGGACGTTCAACTTAAAACAGATTCTGATGGCCAGGAGAATCTGGAATTTTTGGGAAAGGGAGACTAAAACAACGGACGGAAATTCCACACACCATCGCATGTTCAATCCTAAAATATTCCCCGGAAATGAAACATGTATCCTCCCAGTGTACAAATCATTTGCCAAACTATGGGCCAAAAAGCACGTTAGCTCCCGATGGACCATTTTACCTAGCGATCAATCACAAGAGAAAGTCTGATGATCTATGGTTTCAACACACTCTGTGGACTCGTGAAAAACATGGATTCACGTTCCAATTCAGGGCAAAAAACTGTGAACAAATCACAACTTACAGTGCTGGAAAGTCCATGTGTACACAGCTGCTTCATTCCGGTGTAGAACCGAGGACAATATGTTAGTTGTCAGGGCACAAAACTGTGAACAGTCTCAATGACTATGCTGTTGCTTCCCTTCCAATGCAGAAACACATGTCTGGTATCCTTACTGGTGGTAAAGAAAACTCTCTTGTTCCTGTTGACAATTCGTCTAAAGCTAACTCTCACCAACAACGCATGTCACTTCCAAAATGGTTTGAATGTAGGCCTAACAGGAGTCAGGTAAACCAAAACACTACTACACTACACGGAATGTCATCTGGATTATTCAGCAACAGTAACGTTTACGGTGACACCTTCAATATCAATTTTAACTTGTCATCTCAAACAAACTGACTTATTTGGAACAGACCACATGCAAATTAGTGTGCGATGATATTGTGTTACAAAGGACACTTTTTTATATGCCCATTTTGAAATTAAACTTAGCTTCATAATAAACGATAGCTGACGTAAAAAATTATAACTTTGATATTGAAACTATTAAGGATGTAGCTACCATGAAGTCTCACTATCATTATAAAAAGGAAAAGATAGGAGGGGTCGTCTCAAAAGCAAAACCAGTATGGGTGTCGCAGACGGTGATTGGGATCGGGCTGGGGGATAGAGATATCAGCTAAGATATGATAATCCTTTAGTGGAATTAAGCTGGGAAAGTAAACGGCATGTCATAACAATTTACAAATAACATCCAGTCCTGTCGATCGTCGGGTGGTCATGCCACCTATATATTTTGCGACATTTAATACGATAGCTGATTTAATCTTTTCTATGGGTATCATACTTTTTACACATCTCAAAATAAACTTTATGAAAGAATGACACGTAATCAATAGATGAAACATATTCAACACACATGAAAAGTATAACATCTTTTTTCAGATGACCCCTTGTGCCTGTAGGCAGCACATGCATTTCAGACACCCACATCTTAGACACTAAATATGGAGATTAATTAAAACAACGCCCGAGGCTGAGCGACCTAATTGCCATCTTTAGTCTGATCTATTTTCAGCAGCTGTTCCGATTTTTTATATTCTTCCTAAGCTTTGACATGCTTTTTTCAGGATATCCAATTGTGCATCCAACTGGACACCCTGTTAGGCCGATGTGGGTTATTTCCATTATGCTATTTGCAATTGTGTAAATTTTAAAGATATAGAGTAACAGCCTAAAAACAGTTGTTTTCTATTTCCCACAGTACTTTAGGTTTGTCAGCGCCCAACCATTTTGCTGGCCCTTCCCCTCTGCTACGAAGTGTAGATATCGCACAAGATTATCTTTACCTGTCCTGACAGGTAATACTTTGTCGCGGGTGTACATTTACCCTCTACACGACTGGTGACGCCCACACGGCAAATGGCGGTTGTGAAATGTGAAGGTGGACAGTGCGGTAAGTTGCTATACATCATAATGTATCAAATACTGGATGGTTGGTCCTGGTATTGATGGAAACACAATCACACTGTTTCTGGTTATCTGATGTATCAAGTATTCAGTATATTTATAACTATTTACGCCCTGTCCAAGGCCTCAGTCCAAAGTCGAATATTGTTTGTTGTATTCCGTCAGATCTTGACGAGTAAAGTGAGTGGATGATTAGGTGTAGTTTATGTCAACAATCATAATTATGTGTAGTTTATGTCAGTAATGATAATTAGGTGTAGTTTATGTCAACAATGATAATTATGTGTAGTTTATGTCAACAATGATAGTTAGATGTAGTTTATGTCAACAATGATAATTAGGTGTAGTTTATGTCAACAATGATAATTAGGTGTAGTTTATGTCAACAATGATAATTATGTATTGTTTATGTCAACAATGATAATTAGGTGTAGTTTATGTCAACAATGATAATTAGGTGTAGTTTATGTCAACAATGATAATTAGGTGTAGTTTATGTCAACAATGATAATTAGGTGTAGTTTATGTCAACAATGATAATTAGGTGTAGTTTATGTCAACAATGATAATTAGGTGTAGTTTATGTCAACAATGATCATTAGTCGTAGTTTATGTCAACAATAACAATTAGTCGTAGTTTATGTCAGTAATGATAATTAGGTGTAGTTTATGTCAACTGATAATTATATGTTGTTTATGTCAACAATGATAATTAGGTGTAGTTTATGTCAACAATGATAATTAGGTGTAGTTTATGTCAACAATGATAATTAGGTGTAGTTTATGTCAACAATGATAATTAGGTGTAGTTTATGTCAACAATGATAATTAGGTGTAGTTTATGTCAACAATGATCATTAGGTGTAGTTTATGTCAACAATGATAATTAGGTGTAGTTTATGTCAACAATAATAATTAGGTGTAGTTTATGTCAACAATGATAATTATGTGTTGTTTATGTCAACAATGATAATTAGGTGTAGTTTATGTCAACAATGATAATTAGGTGTAGTTTATGTCAACAATGATAATTATATGTTGTTTATGTCAACAATGATAATTAGGTGTTGTTTATGTCAACAA
Source organism: Haliotis rubra (assembly GCF_003918875.1). Lineage (NCBI taxonomy): Eukaryota > Metazoa > Mollusca > Gastropoda > Lepetellida > Haliotidae > Haliotis > Haliotis rubra. The sequence continues at coordinate 159,826 of NW_025765120.1, read as the reverse complement.
TGATAATTAGGTGTAGTTTATGTCAACAATGATAATTAGGTGTAGTTTATGTCAACAATGATAATTAGGTGTAGTTTATGTCAACAATGATAATTAGGTGTAGTTTATGTCAACAATGATAATTAGGTGTAGTTTATGTCAACAATGATAATTAGGTGTAGTTTATGTCAACAATGATAATTTGGTGTAGTTTATGTCAACAATGATAATTAGGTGTAGTTTATGTCAACAATAACAATTAGTCGTAGTTTATGTCAGTTATGATAATTAGGTGTAGTTTATGTCAACAATGATAATTATATGTTGTTTATGTCAACAATGATAATTAGGTGTTGTTTATGTCAACAATGATAATTATGTGTAGTTTATGTCAACAATGATAATTAGTCGTAGTTTATGTCAACAATAATAATTAGTCGTAGTTTATGTCAACAATGATAATTAGGTGTAGTTTATGTCAACACTGACTGGCTGACTGAGTTTAGTTTTACGCGACCCTTTTAGCAATATTCCAGCAATATCACGGCGGGGGACACCAGAAATGTGCTTAACACAGTGTGCCCATGTGGGGAATCGAACCCGGGTCTTCGGCGTGACGAGCCAACGCTTTAACCACTAGGCTACCCCACCGCCCAGTTTATGTCAACAATGATAATTAGGTGTAGTTTATGTCAACAATGCTAATTAGGTGTAGTTTGTGTCAACAATGCTAATTAGGTGTTGTTTATGCCAGCAGTGTGTGTGTATTAGTCTCCTGTCGTGGTCTACAGCCGCCACAACCTCCCGTGTCACCTGTGCCCTACAGACATCGTACATGTAGATAGTGTACACAACAAGGAAGTGCATGTTGTCTACTTTCGTTATGGTAATGAGCACACGTGATCAACACGGAATGACACAGGAGGTATTCAGTCAGCTGTTGTGCTCCGTTGATACTTCAAGAAAATCATAATCATCATATTGACCATTTCACAAGGGGGAATTTTGCTATAAATGGCTTTATTGTGTCATAGCAAGTAAACCAACTGTAAGAGCGCAGCGTGTATTCAGGATTTGTACCAATTTCTCGCCAGTTGTAACGGACACTCTTCTTTTGGGAAAATGGTCTTTTTCTGTTTTTACTGTTCCTCTATCAAGTATAACTATGTTATATTTAGGAACTATAATATTTAGGATAATATACTTGGTGTTGAAGAACAATCCCCGCACCTCAGACGGTTGGGCAACCCGTGCCCCTTTTGCTGGGTCATTTAATTTGCACGTAAAAGCGATCTTAGCGCTACAGCGGTCGTAACACCCTTGCTTCAGTATAGACATAAGATAGTCGTAGGGCTAAGATTACCAATCCTCTGTCACCAGGCGTCTGAATGTTAGTCTGAGCAAGATAACACGGCTTGCAGCTCGTAACAAACAAACAGGTATAACAAATGACCTTACAGGCAGACCTGGAGTTACAACTGCAGCCCAAGATTGGTACATCCGGGTACTACATTTACGTGATCGTACTGCCACGGGTGAGAACACAGCAGCCAGGGCACCTGGACATCGGAGGATATCCAGTCAAACTGTACAGAACAAGTTGAAAGAGATTGGTCTGAAAGCCGGGAGACCCGACGCCGGGACCGTGCTACGTCGTCACCAACGCGCTCAACGTCTCCGTTATCTAAAAGTATCCACTTGGTTGTACGAACCAACTGTAAGAGCGCAGCGTGTATTCAGGATTTGTACCAATTTCTCGCCAGTTGTAACGGACACTCTTCTTGTGGGAAAATGGTCTTTTTCTGTTTTTACTGTTCCTCTATCAAGTATAACTACGTTATAGTTAGGAACTATAATATTTAGGATCGTGCCCCTTTTGCTGGGTCATTTAATTTGCATGTAAAGCGATCTAAGCGCTACAACGGTCGTAACACCCTTGCTTCAGTATAGACATAAGATAGTCGTAGGGCTAAGATGGCTTCGTGCATGTGGTCCCTGAAGTCCCGGAGATTTGATATCACATGCTATGGCTGTCCATATCTAACGACTTCTAGGTCGATCAACACATGGCCATGTGGGGCTGCAAATACTCTTTTACTCTTGATCTCATTATTAGATCTCAGAAGTAGTCTGCCACAAAGTTTGATGGAACTTTATTACCATTGATATTGGCTATTCACATCCATTGACAACACCCGACGATTCATTACACACAATATCCTTGACTGATTCGTGGGTGCAAATCGTAATTTAATTGGATCAAAGATGGTTACATTTACCATAGACACTATTGGAAGCGTTTATATATGTCATAAGCATTAATTGCATACTTGACTATCTGACCAATCTGTAAAACGTGATATGTACACACTGCGGCATCAGCATCACCTGAGGTACATTGAGACAGTGAGTGAGTGAGTTTAACTTTACAGTCACCTATCTGTACAGAGGTTCTGAATCACCTGCAGTTGGACAATGTCAGATAGATGTCAAGAGTGTAGACATTACTTTCCTGGTTTCAGATGGCAACCTCTCAGAAGCTGATGGACCATTTCTTGTCCTGTACAATATGTACAGAGGTGTTTGAGAAGCCCTGTACACTTGTGTGTAATCACACCTTCTGTCGGAAATGTATCGTCAACTACACCAAAACCAGACCAGAAGCCATCAGTGCCAAGTCCCTCCTGTGTCCATTCTGCAGAAAGATGACGAAAGTGTCCGCTCCTGAGAAACCAATGGAGGAGTGGGCGGATGACGTCAAACCTATCTTTCTCATCCAGGGACTCTTGGACTCGTTTGGCCCTGGATCCAAAGGTAGCTACAACTTTATACCCTCTACCAAAGGGATATATGTATATTCCTGTTTGAGAAACAGTGAGATATAGCGATCACCATGTCTGCCCGTCTGTTTTCCATTCACGCCAGCAATAACATTCATCTGTCCCATCCTGCACAACTCTCCCATTCACCTGTCCGACCCTAGCACTCCCATTCACCTATCTTATCCACCCTAGCAACGTCATCGCCTGTCTCAACCACCCCCTCAATAACATTCACCTGTCCTATCCACCCCAACATTCCTATTGACCTGTCCCACCCACCCCAACACTCCCATTCACCTGTCCCCCATCAACCAACACTCCCAATCACCTGCCCTATCCACCCCAACGCTCCCATTCACCTTTCCCCACCCACCCCAGCATCCTCATTCACCTGTCCCACCCACCCTGACTCTCCCATTCACCTGTCCCACCTGCCCAACACTCACATTCACCTGTCCCACCCACCCCAACGCTCCCCATTCACCTGTCCCACCCACCCCAGCATCCTCATTCACCTGTCCAACCCAACCCAACACTCCCATTCACCTGTCCCAACCACCCCAACACTCCCATTCACCTGTCCCCACCAACCAACCTCCCAATCACCTGCCCTATCCCACCCCAACGCTCCCATTCACCTTTCCCACCCACCCCAGCATCCTCATTCACCTGTCCCACCCACCCTGACTCTCCCATTCACCTGTCCCACCCGCCCAACACTCACATTCACCTGTCCCACCCACCCCAACGCTCCCATTCACCTGTCCCACCCACCCCAGCATCCTCATTCACCTGTCCCACCCACCCTGACTCCCCTCATTCACCAGTCCCACCCGCCCCAACACTCCCCATTCACCTGTCCCAACCTCCCCAACACTCCCATTCACCTGTCCCTAACACCCTCCCCACCCAATACTCCCAATCACCTGCCCTATCCACCCCAACACTCCCATTCACCTGTCCCACCCACCCCAGCATCCTCATTCACCTGTCCCACTCCACCCCGACTCTCTCCCAATCGACTGTCCCACCCACCCCAGCAGTCCCAATCACCTGTCCCACCCACCCGAGCAGTCCCATTCACCTGTCCCACCCACTCCAGCACTCCCCGATCACCTGTCCCATTCACCCCAGCAGTCCAATTGACCTGTCTGATGCATCCAAGTCGTTCCATCCACCTGCCACACCCACCCTAGCACTCCCATTCATCTGTCTTATCCACCCTAGCAATGCCATTGCCTCTCCCCCCTTCCCTTGCAATAACATTCACCTGTCCTACACACACCGACACTCCCATTCCCCTATCCCACCCAATCCAGTAGTCCCATTCGCCTGTCCTACCCACCCCAACACTCCCAATCACCTGTCCCACCCACCCCAGTAGTCCCATTCACCTGTCCTACCCACCCCGACTCTCCCATTCACCTGTCCCACACACCCAAGGAGCCTCATTCACCTGCCCAACCCATCCCGACCCTCCCATTGACCTGTCCTGACCCCAGCATCCTCATTCACCTGTCCTACCCACCCCCCAGACTCTCCCATTCACCTGTCCCACCCACCCCAGTAGTCCCATTCACCTGTCCTATCCACCCCATCAATCCCATTCACCTGTCCCACACACCCAGGAGCCTCATTCACCTGTCCCAACCCATCCTGACCCTCCCATTTACCTGTCCCGACCCCAGCATCCTCATTCACCTGTCCTACCCACCCCCAGACTCTCCCATTCACCTGTCCCACACACCCAGGAGCCTCATTCACCTGCCCAACCCATCCCGACCCTCCCATTGACCTGTCCCGACCCCAGCATCCTCATTCACCTGTCCTACCCACCCCTGACTCTCCCATTCACCTGTCCCACACACCCCAGGAGCCTCATTCACCTGCCCAACCCATCCCGACCCTCCCATTGACCTGTCCTGACCCCAGCATCCTCATTCACCTGCCCAACCCATCCCGACCCTCCCATTTACCTGTCCCGACCCCAGCAGTCCTGTTCTGTTCTGTTCTTTCCCGACCATCCCAGTTGACATGACTCCTTAACCATTGTACTGAGACTCCCGTGTATAAAGCAACGCCTACAGATGGACTGCAGCTGGTGTACCATATAAAGTGGCCAGCTTATGTGTCGCTGGGTGCTCCACAGAATTCAATAAGTGATCGTCTCAGAAATGTGTCAGTAGGGTCTTACTGAGTTGGTCAATGTTTGTTACTAGTGCTTCCTGTGCTATAAAGATACAATGAGAGATAAACATGTGTAAGTGTTTCAAGTAGGCGAGATGTTAATTTGCAAATGTGATGTGTTTACAGATACGACCAATTGTACCTACTGCCAAGAACATGGGGAGACAACTGTGGCTGTTGCTTGGTGCTCCGTCTGTGATGATGCACTCTGTGAGAAATGTTATGGAGCTCACAACCGCATCCCATTATTTCGTCACCATGACGTCACTGACCTGTCTGGAGAAGTCAAGGTCAAGGGAAAGCGAAAGGCCATGTGCAAGGAGCACCAACAGGAGTCGCTAGAATTTCTCTGTCAGGACTGCAAGAAGGCTGTGTGTCAGAAATGTTGCATACTTTACCACAGGAAATGTGATGCCGTTGTCACGATCACCTCACAGATGGTGACAATGAAAACAGATCTGACAGAAATGAAGAAGTCATTAACAAAGAAGGAAGGTGAGTCAAAACTTCGTGTGAAGAAACAAAAGTTGCAGGAGCAGAGAGAGAGAGATCATTATTCACTGATGAAGTCACACATTCATTCCGCATGCCAGAAAGTTATAGATCGGGCCAAGAAAAAAGAAAGGAAGCTACTCGATCGGATGGAAGATATTTCACATAAACACATCGGACAATTGAAAGCAGACATAAAGACAGGTGAGATGTCGGTACTGATGTACCAACATCAGACGGAGCTGATAGACCAGGCTCTACAATCTGAGTGTGACATGGATGTGTATGAGATGTATCAGGGATGTGAGGCCGGTGATGTGGAGGCTGTCGGAGACGCTGACCTGAAGGAGAGAGGAAGAATAGCCAGTGTCACACTCCGACAGGACACAGACAAGCTGAGTAAAGCACTGGACGATCTACCGCTGGGTGAGATAGAGGTCCTGTATGAGAGTGTGCTGGACCTGAAGGCTACTCCTGTGTTACAAGACACCATTGACGTCACAGTAGCAGACGATAGGAGTAAACCAATGTCCAGTGACGTGACAGTGCTGGTGGTGAATGACACAGACACCGTTGTAGCCACAGATTACAGCAACACCAGTGTGAAGTCCTTCTACGTCAAGAACAACCAGACACAGCATAGTAAACTCAGTCTGAGTGGTGGCCCTTGGGGTCTGACCAAGTTGACACACAACCGGGTGGCTGTCACTGTCCCGTCCAGAGAACAGATTGTAACAGTAAAAGTCAAACCAGACCTGGAGTTACTGAAAACCATCACAACCAGCAAACAGTATGTGGGTATAACGTCCCTGACTCCATCAACACTAGCAGCTGGTTCCCACTCTCCTCCCTGTGTTGATATCCTGGATATGACAGGAAACGTGCTGAGGTCTATCAGTCCACTGCAGAAAGGTAACAACATCTTACAGTATCCCGACTTCTTCAGTACCACGAGGACAGGTAACATCCTGGTGTCTGACTGTGGAACCAAGGGTGTCATGTGTCTGACCCCCGAGGGAGATGTGGTATTCAGCTACAGACCTACAGGCGACACAGCACATGAGTGTCCTCAGGGTATCACAAGTACCGACACTGGCGACATCCTGGTTACAGACTTCAGACAACACAGAGTCATCCATCTGACTGAGTCAGGACAGTTTGTACAAAATCTGCTGACATCCAAGGACTGTATTCAGAATCCACGTGGACTGTGTATAGATGAGAGAGGGTGGCTACGTGTTTGTCTTAACGAGGGTGTCATACAGACGTTCTCGTGTAAATAGAGAAACACTGATGAGCTCCTGCTACATGTCAGGACATTCTGGTAGAAACATACAGACAGATGATGGTAGTGTTGTGCTGCTACATGTCAGGACATTCTGGTAGAAACATACAGACAGATGATGGTAGTGTTGTGCTGCTACATATCAGGACATTTTGGTAAAAACATACAGACAGATGATGGTAGTGTTGTGCTGCTACATGTCAGGACATTCTGGTAAAAACATACAGACAGAAGATGGTAGTGTTGTGGGTATGTCCTCTTGTCTGTCTGCAACAATGTTTATCTAGTTGTCCATATTGTCACAAAATATCATAAAGTAACTACCATGCGACGGAGATGTGGTATTCAGCTACAGCCCTACAGGAGACACAGTGTTGGAGTGTCCTCAGGGTATCACAAGTACCGGCACAAGCGACATCCTGGTTACAGACTACAGTCCACATGGACTCATCCATCTGACTGACTAGCAGCTGGTTCCCCGTCTCCTCCCTGTGTTGATATCCTGGATATGACAGGAAACGTGCTGAGGTCTATCAGTCCACTCCACAAAGGAAAAACATCTTACAGTATCCCGATTTCCTCAGTACCACGAGGACAGGTAACATCCTGGTGTCTGACAATGGAGCCAACTGTGTCGTGTGTCTGACCCCCGAGGGAGATGTGGTGTTCAGCTAACGCCCTACAGGAGACACAGCACTGGAGTGTCCTCAGGGTATCACAAGTACCGGCACAGGCGACATCCTGGTTACAGACTTATATCAGCACAGAGTCATTCATCTGACTGAGTCAGCACAGTTTGTCAGAAACATACTGACAGAAGAGGGCGGTATTAACTATCCCGCGGGTGTCTGTGTAGACCCATATGGTTACGTGTATGTTTGTCTCAGAACTGAAGGGGTTATTAAGGTGTTCACATGTCTTGCGTGTCTGACGTGACGTAGGAGTATTCACACTCTCAACTTCCTTACGTCATCAGGGAAGGATCTTTAAAAGCCGGGACAGTATGATGTGGAGCGTAGACAAGAAATCTTAAAGATTATATTTTGGATATCTCAGGTATATGTATGTCTGCAATACATGAGATATCATCACTTAATTGAATAACCGATATGTCTGACAAATGTTTCACAGCCATTAGATGAACAGAATACTATGTCTTGCAGCACACGATAGATCAATGTACTATAGCACTATCAACAAAGTGAAACCGGTTGGTTCAAACATCTTTCATGTATATATTCTCCTTGTTGATAATGTTGTGTATCACTTGCTTGATAACGGTGTCAGCAACTACACCGAAACGTGGCACCCATTACAACAAACATGTTGTCTTTCCTTACACAATCCTCCTTTTCATCATACCAATTGCTATATACCACTTAAAGAAATCAATAAAAATCAATTTAAAACAATGTGAGTATTTATGTCACTTATGCTTCTCTTCGACACTGATTTCAAGTCAATCAACACGTATTCCAAGTTTGTATTAAGAACGAACTAATTATGGCCATGTAGTAAGTGAATTAGAGTATGTCAGTAACCCAGTGGTAAAGTATTCAGTCATTACGCTGAAGACCTGGATTCAGGATTCATTAGCCAACCAACTCAAGAGAGAGAATCAGTTTTCAAAAATAATTTTATTCCAAATCTGTGAAACCTGGGTTGAAAGCTTAATAAACTAATTAATTGTTAATGTGTACAAATTGCACTACGGCTCAGAGTTCAGCTGTGGAATTGTAAGCATCATAAACTAATTATTTCTAAAAGCCTTAATGTGTACTGCATTGTAGCCTGGGTGTCCACTACTGTAACTGTTGAGACCCAGCGTGTCAAGTCTGAACCAAGTACAACGACCACATTTGTAAGCCCCAATGACTCAGGGTTCAGCTATGGGAGTGTTACCCATCACCAGGAACCTTTGATGGCCATGTAAAACATTATGTTTGGAGGCAAATTTCAACTTAAACATCCTGTTATAAAATTGCAACACAGACAAACTGCAGACGTAAAACTGTATTGTAAGAACAGGGGGAGACGTCAACAGTTATTAGTGTGACCCAGTTATTGGAGACCGGATACTGATCACAGTGTCAGTGCTGACTTCCTTTGGAGCTGTCCAAGTCCAGGTATGTAGAAGTCCAGCACTATTAAAGACCCTCTTCTTACAATCACTGGGAAGAAAATGTTGTATTTGAATTTGTCATGCAACAAGAGTACTTGACACAATACAATGGTTATAAACACCCTGCATACCAGACCGCCTCCGTGGTGTAGTGGTTAGAGCGTCCGCCCGGAGAGCGGAAGGTCGCGGGTTCGATCCCCAACCGCGTCATACCAAACGACGTTAAAATATGGTACTTGTTGGTCCCTGCCTGGCGCTCGGCATTAATGGGTACAACAAGTGCTGGTCGGCTTGGAGTCAGTATAATGTGTCTGAGTGGGGTATTCATGCTTCACTGCGGCATGGTATCTCAGTGGGCTAGCACTATGAAACCAGTTTCAGTCTGGGCTAGTACAAGCAGCCGCACATACACATACACACACATGCACGTCGTCATATGAGCGAAATATTCTCAAGCACGACGTTAAACCCAATTTCACCTCACCTCACCCCTGCATACCAGACGGTGATTCTAAGGCGAGCAGTATGGACATATTCAAAGGTCATGCAAATAAGGTCAATGGGTGACATTTCTCAGGGCCACTGGGTCTGTGACGGAGACCGTCCACAAAATGTACAGAAAAATGATATATACAGTGCCACAGGTCTGTACCACACTGGGATGTATAGTCAACACCTTACAATGTTTACAAGCATTATGATTTGAGCAGAGATGTCTCAGTAATGGTCTTCAGATGTCAAACTACCCATAATCAAAACATCAGACTGAAACCCCTTGACATGCTTTTCATAGGTCACCTTGTTTCAGCTTCTTTGTCAAAAGCTTCTGAGGACATGATGTCAAACAGGCGAGAAAATATTGAATGAATGAATATTAGAGCATGGTCAAAGTGCAAAAGGCAATGTGCAAGAATTACTTCTTAAAATATGAAAGCTAGACACTCCATAAAGGCAATACTTCGATCCAACAAAATCAACTAATTGCATTGTTAGTACATATAAAGACCAACGCACATGAGGCACAGCCGTGCAAATTGCATTCCTTAGCAGTGCCACATTTATACGGTCATCACTTGTAGACAGGATCCACTATCCCTTTCTTTCTCCCGCAGGCATCACTTCAGACCAGGTTAAGCTATACCATCTCCCGCAGGCATCACTGCAAACCAGGTTAGGCTATCCCATCTCCCACAGGCATCACTTCAGACTAAGTTAGGCTATCCCATCTCCCGCAGGCATCACTTCAGACCAGGTTAAGCTATCCCGTCTCCCGGAGGCATCACTTCAGACCAGGTTAAGCCATCCCATCTCCCGGAGGCATCATTTCAGACCAGGTTAAGCTATCCCATCTCCCGCAGGCATCACGTCAGACTAAGTTAGGCTATCCCATCTCCCGCAGGAATCACTTCAGACTAAGTAAGGCTATCCCATCTCCCGCAGGCATCACTTCAGACCAAGATCCTGTAACGTCATGCACCACAGACCTTAGCTCTGGTCAGGATCCTCTACCCCACATACATCTACCCCAGGACGAGGCATCCAGAACGGGGCGTAGGGATGCAAACTTGGTGAAAATGAAGTGTGAACCCCTCCTTTTCTCAATAGTGTGCAAACACCCACCCATCCACCCCCTTTTCTCAAAAGGCTGTATCCGCCCCTGAACATACTGAAATCTTCAAAGTGTCAGTGGGCCCTGAGCCTTCCCTAGATGAAGCTTGGTGTCAAATATAAGACAATCCAGTGAACGGCTCTTGAGATATCTTGCCGACAAAGGTAATACGTTAAAGTCCCCTTGTCACCTTGTAATGACCTTGTGGCCGCTAAACGCGCAGCGGGGTATAACACTGAGGAAAAGTGTAATGTGGCGGTGATTTATGTTGTGTAACGCGGCACAGAACAGTATCGAAATATCTGGCAGGTTAGGGGAGCTAACTCTTGCTTCAAGCCTCACATTACATCTCAAGCCACAAGAAGACCATCATTGTGTGTGATGATCTTTACACCCTGGATCCTATCTGGCTAGTCATTGCTATCAAGTTGGATGAATGTTACTGAGTGGTGAATAGTACCATCATTGTCTTTATTGCTTGTGGGGCGGTGGGGTAGCCTCGTGGTTAAGGCCTTTGCTCGACAAGCTTCCCGGTTTAGTTCCCCACATGGGTACAATGTGCGAAGCCCATTTCTAGTGTCCCCTGCCGTGATATTGCAGGAATATTGCTAAAAGCGGCACTTTGTTGCTTGCATTTCAGTTTATCTTTCAAATTGTACTGATTCTACTTTGTTAATCTTAGAACACAATTGATAAATACATCACATTTCTTTGTTGTTTGTATCTCAGAGTATCTTTACAGCCTGATACTCAGTTAACTTTGTACTTTCAGCTCGGGAATCAGACAGACAGAAGTATATTCAGTAGTATTTGGGCCATAAGGTCTATGATACAGTTGACAAATACAATATAAATTACACGTGATCATGAACATTTGAATTTCATATAGATCATATTTTAAATATTTCATTGAGTTATATAGCTATTAGGTGCTGTACATGACTGTCTTATGGCATGAAAATAGCCTCAACGATTCACTTTCCAGTGAAAACTTGAATGAAATGTAATGGGTAAGAAAACTGAAACTGTTTATCTCATGATGCCAGTTTGGGAGTGATACATCTTTGAGGCGCTGTTTAAAACTTGATAAGAATTGTCTGCATCTCCGACATCCTGGGCGATCTATACATGAGAGAATCCCAGGTTGAACGATGTTTCTGGAATATCAGAAGTCCAGTTCCTCTTTCCTACATCATCGAGTGATTTAAGCATTCGGTAAAACTGGTGTGGACAGCGATCGGTTGTCATTCGTAGAACTTTTATCCAGTACTTGATGGCCTTTGCTTGTGTTGATATAAGAATCAAATGTCTTCCAGTGTCACCTAGAATTGCCTTGTTTCAAGAGAATTTTCCAACTTTGAGAAGGTGTTTAAAGTTGTTTGTCTGAATCTTTAGGGGGAACTTGTGAATCAACACATAACAATTTCATGACTGTGTTCTCATTTCCCTCACATAACTCTCTTATATCAGTGAAATTGGATTAAATCAGAAACCCATTTTGTCAATGTAAAAATGCAGTTGGGTTTTTTTGTGTACCTTTATCCAGCATTTCATTTACATTACTTCGGGGTGCTTTCCTGGAGATGAATGTGTGACTCATTGAATATGATAGTTGTGTACAGATCTCAATTCTAATATATGACCAGTCAACGCAGGACACAGTGAGTGAGTGAGTGAGGACAGGACACAACTCGCAGCAAGTGACCTGTGACCCTTGAACCATCTGATGAGTGAGTGTGTGGATGCGTGAGTGAGTGAGTAGCTTTTAATTCTGCATTTGAACAGTACTCCAGTTATATCATGGTGTGTCAGCTGAACATAGGATCAAACCCAAAAGTGATGAAAGTCTCAGAAATTTACAACTCTTGTCAAACCCATGAGTATGTGTATTGTGCAGATAAACATAATTAGGGATTCAAACCCACCATCACAGGTTCCTGGCATGCCCAAGGGAGGTAACTCCACACAGCAAATTACAGAGATCTTTCTTATGAAATATGTGTGTCATTCACTAAATTTCATGTGTAACACACTGAAGAAATATCTTTTTAAATTGTCTGAAATTCTTTGCTTTTATTCACCAATTCCAATCTACATTAAAATATAAATTCATAAAATCTGGCTTCATTTAAAAATTGATAACCCCTTGACTTTGTTTCCAGAAAGAAAGTAATGATATCTATTCAGTTACAAAGCAACTGATACATGAAACCAGGTAAAATAAATGTGTTGCCTCAACTACATATAGTCAAGACACCTGTAGTTGTAGTTCAACATAGTAAAATAATGTCCATGAAGGATGTGAACTCGAAGGTTGACAAGTACCACTTTCATGAAGTATTACACTTTATAGAACAAACTTTATGGATAACAACTTCTTTTTATTTGTGAGTGCGACGTTTCGATACAGATTCTGGTACCGTTGTCAATTCCTGCTTGAGAATGGTACAAGAATCTGTATCGAAAGGTCACACTCACAAATAAAGAGAAGTTGTTATCCATACAGTTTGTTCTATAAAGTGTAATACTTCATGAAAGTGGTACTTTCTATATTGTACTTCCCAACTTCTAAAATACCACTCACAAAAGGCATAACACTTTTACACAAAGTCAGCTGAACTTAAAAGTATACTATCACAATTATATAGGCAACTAACATACAGCCAACAAAAACATCAACATTAGGCGCTACTTGCTGCTCCGTTGTAACAACGTCCAAAACAAAGTCCCTTCCCCTTCACCCTACATACCCACCTCTCCCCTTCACCCTACATACCCACCCCTACCCTTCACCCTACATACCCACCCCTCCCTCTTCACCCTTCATACCCACCGCTCCCCTTAACCCTACATACCCACCGTTCCCCTTCACCCTACATACCCACCGCTCTCCTTCACCCTACCTACCCACCTCTCCCCCTTCACTCTACATACCCACCACTACACCTGCACCCTGTATACCCACCTCCCTCTTCACCCTACATACCCACCTCCCTCTTCACCCTACATACCCACCGCCCCCTTCAATCCTACATACCCACTGCCTCCTCCTTCAATCTCTACATACCCACCTCTCCCCCCCTTCACTCTACACACCCACCGCTCCCTGCACCCTGCATACCCACCGTTCTCCTTCACCCTACATACCCAACTCTCCCCCTTCACTCTACATACCCACCGCTCCCCTTCACCCTGCATACCCACAGCTCTCCTTCACCCTACATACCCACCTCTCCCCCTTCACTCTACATACCCACCCCTCAAGTCCACCCACCGCTCACCTTCTCTTTGATGTAAGATTTCCCGTGAGAGGTTGTTGATGTTTTTGAATCTGTCTGGGCCAAGATGGATGCCACCATACCAGCAAGTCACCACCACCATCACATTCTCCGCATTCAGGATCTGTAGGAAGAGGAGTCACTATTCACATGAACAGTCCTACACATGACAACCATCAACCACTACTCCCCTCTCCCTGCATACCCACCCTCCTCTTCTTCAACTTGCATACCTACCTCCCTCAACTCTGGTCTCTACATACCCAAACCTCTTCACCCTGCATACCCACCCTCCCTTCATCCTTTATACCCACCCCCTCCCTTCACCCTGCATACCCACCTCCCCTTTACCCCGCATACCCACCCCTTTCCCTTCACCCTGTATACCCACCCCTCCCTCTTCACCCTGCATACCCAACAGTTCCTCTTCTCCCTGCATACCCAACCCTCCCCCTTCACCCCGTGACATACCCACCCCTTCTCCTTCACCCTGAATACCAGCCCCTCCCTTCACCCTGCATTTCACCACCCCTCTCCTTTCACCTCGCATACCCACCCTCCCTTCTTCACCCGCATACCCACCCCTCAACCTCCACCCACCGTTCTCCCCTTCAACCCACATACCCACCGCCTCCCTTCACCATATGCATACCCACCCCTCCCCTTTCTTCACCCTACATACCCACCCTCCCCTTTCTCACTGCATACCCACCCTCCGCGTCACCCTGCATACCCACCTCTCCCCCTTCACCCTACATACCCACACCTCACCCTTCAATCACTGCATACCCACCCCTAAACTCCACCCACTCCTCTCTCTCACCTTTTCTATACCCACCTCTTCAATTCACCCTACATACCTATCCTCCCCCTTCACCCTACATACCCACCCTCCCCTTCAATCTCTACATACCTACTCAGCCCCCTCTTTCCGACCCTACATACCCACCTCTCCCTCTTTCACCCTCTACATACCCAATTCCCTCTCTCCACCCTACATACCCACCATCCCTTTTTCACCCTGCACATACCCACTGCCTCTCCTCTTCACCATACATACCCACCCCGCTCTCCTTCTCACCCTACATACCCACCCTCCCCCTTCACCGTACATACTCCACCCTCCCCTTTCGCCCTACATTCCCATCGCTCCCTTCCAACCACCGCTCCACTTCACCCTACATTACCCACCTGTCCCCTTTACCCTACATACCAACACCCTCTCCTTCACTCCTACACACCCACTTCTCAACTCCACCCACCGCCTCTCCCTTCACCCTACATACCCACCTCTCAATTCTTCCACCCCATATGCCAATCTCTCACTCCCTACATACCCAATTCCCTTTCTCTTCACCCTACATACCCACAACTCCCTTCACCCTGTACAAACCTTCTCCCTCCCTCTCCACCTCTACATACCCCACCGCTCCAATTTCACTCTACATACACCCACCTTTTCCCTTCACCCTACATACCCACCCTCCCTTTCACCCTTCTACATACCCACTTAATCCATCTTTCACCCTACATACCAACCGCTCATCCTTCACCCTACATACCCAACGCTCTCTCCTTCACCCTACATACCCAGTTCTTCTTCTTCAATCTTACATACCCACCCCTCCCCCTTCACCCTACATACCCACCTCCCTCCCCCTTTCAATTTACATACCCACCGTTCCACTTCACCCTACATACCCACCTCTCCCCGTCACTCTACATACCCAACCGTTCCCTCTTCACCCTACCTACTCCACCCATCCCTCTCTTCAACCTTACATACCCACCAAACCAATCCACCCTGTATACCCACCCTCCCTCTTCACCCTGCATACCCAACAGTTCCTCTTCTCTCTGCATACCCAACCCCTCCCCCTTCACCCTGCATACCCACCCTTTCCCTTCACCCTGAATACCAGTCCCTCCCCCTTCACCCCATACCTACCCCTTCCTTCACTCGCATACCCACCCTCCCCTTCACCCGCATACGCACCCTCAACTCCCACTCCACTGTTCTCCTTCAACCTATATACCCACTCCCCCTCCCTTCACCCTGCATACCCACCCCTCCCCTTCTCTCAATCTCTACATACTCACCCCTCCCTTCACCCTACATACCCACCCTCCGCTTCACCTCTTGCATACCTTAATTCCTCTCCCCTTCAATCTCTCATACCCACACCTCACCCTTTCACCCTGCATACCCACCCCAAACTCCACCCACCTCTCCCCACCTTCACCCACCTCCCCTTCACCCTACATACCCATCCCTCCCTTTCACCCTATACCCACCCTCCCTAATCTCGCATACCTACTGCCCCTTCTTCTTCACCCTAAGATACCTAATTCCTCTCCTCTTCACCCTACATACCTAATTCTCCCCTTTCACTTTACATACCCACCTATCCTTTTTCAACGGAGGAGCCGACGAGCGACGATATCGACGAGCGCGATGACGACTTTATGACTTTGTCGATTCGATTGTTTTAACGACTATCGATGACGAGATATCGACGATCCGGACGATGACGACCTTCGACGATATCGATTCGACCGACGACGATCGATATCGACTTCGACTTCATCGAGATGACGACTCCGACGATATCGACGATATCGAGACGACGAGAATCCTTTCCAGGACGACGACGAGCCGATTTATCGATGACGACGCGACCTTTGATATCGACGACGAGATATCGACGGATCGACGACCTTTTGATATTTAACCATTTAATTTTAATCTTTATATCGAATCGGCTTCGACGAGATATCGACGAGATGAATCGACTTCAATTCGAGATAACGACTTAATCTTTATAATCGATCTGAAACCGATTCGACCCGGAGATTAATCGACTTCATTATCGACGATAATCGACCTGAAATTCGACCGACCGACGACGATCCTTATCCGAATAATTAACGACGACCTGATGACCGACCGTTTCGACTTTGATATCGACGACTTCGAGATATCGACTTTAATTTTGTTCGAGATCGACTTTAATCTTTATACTTAACTTTCGACGAGATTTCGACTTTAATTCGACGAACTGACTTTACTCCCGAGATATCGAGCCTTTAATTTATAATTTTATCGTCGACTTTAATTTGATACCGGATTGTTTTATCTTTGATATCGACCGTCGATTAATCGAATTAATTTACCTTCTTAATCTTTATAACGACTTCGAGATCGACTTGTTTCTGGACCTTTGATAACGACTTTAATCGACTTTGTTTATAACGACTTTATCGACTTTGTCCATCGACTATCGACCTATACCTGTCAATTTCACTTAATTTTCCAGATCTGACGATTTATGAATATCCGGACATGATAACGATCAATCCGACGACTTCTGATGACGACGACCGATGACGATTCGATCCGACTCGATGACGAATCCTACGATCGATAGACGACTTCGATCCGGGATCGACGACCTGATGACGATTTGACTTTGATGATCGACTTCGACCGAGGACGACTTTCGACTCGATATCGACTGTTCGAGACGACCGGACTTTAGATATCGACGCGACTCGACATTAGCGACTTTGATATCGACTTTAATTTTAGATGACCGACTTTGACCGACGACTTCGACGATATCGACGACGATGACGATCCTTCGACGATGACATCGACGACGATGACGACGAGCGACTCCGAGATATCGACGCGACGAGATGACGACGACGATATCGATCGACGACGAGATGACGACGAGCGACGATGACGACGAGCGACGAGACGACGACTTCGCGACCAGATGACGACTTTGTTCCCGATATTTAACGACGAGCCGATGACTTCGAGATATCGACGAGTTCGACGGAAAGATGACTTATCGACGCGATGACTGACGACCGACCGACGAGCGACGATATCGACGACGACGGAGATATCGACTTCCGACGATGATCGACGCGACGATGACGAGACGACGAGAATCCTTTTCGACGATAATTTATCGATGATATCGACGCGACGAGACGACGCGACGATATCGACGGATCGACGCGACGGAGATACGCAGAACGAGCGACGACGGAGACGCGACGATATCGCCGCGACGATACGACTTTAATTGAGACGACGACGGAGATATCGACCGATTTCCGAGATACGACGCTTTATTACTTTCGAGATGACGACTTTATCGACCGACGACCGACGACCCGGAGATACGATTAGACGACGACGGAGATAATTTACTGCTTTCACTTTGAGACGACTCTTTCTCGACGACCTTTATATCGACTTTACTTTGTCTTTATGATCTCTTTTAATTTTGATAATTTACCTTTTAATTTGAGACGACCTTTTCCGGATGATTTTGAGATTTTGACTTTACTCCGAATCCGGATTTTATAATGATTTGTTTTTATTTAGAGATAATTTAGATTTGTTTTACTCGAGATACTATCCTTTTATGATTTATTGTTTTACTCCGAGATATTTATTTTTGTGATCCGGAGACGACGACTTTATCGAGACGATTTTTCGTGACGAGACGGATTTTATCTGAGATACCGGGATGATTTTAATTTTGGAGATAATTTGATTTTGTTTTATCCCGGAGACGACGACGGAGATACGATTCTTTGATTTAGATGACACTGACATTTTACTCCGCGAGATATTTACTCGCGACGAGATTTACTCTTTCCTTTCATCTTTAGAGACGATTTTCCTTTACTCCGAGATATCGACTTCCTCCTCCCCCTCTTCTCACCCTACATACCCACCGGCCTCCACTTCAATCTCGGACATACCCCACCCCCGGCCTTCAATCTCACATACCCACCGCCTCCTTCACCCTAAAACCCACCTCCCTTCACACCCCTACATACCCACCACTCCCTTCACCCTACATACCCACCCCCTCCCCTTCAACCTGCATACCCACCTCTTCTTCACCCTTACATACCCACTGCCCCTCCTCACCCTACATACCACCCACCGCCTCTTCACCCTTGCTATACCCACCGCTTCCTCCTTCAACCTGCTATACCTACCGCCTCTTTCACCCTTCATACCCACCTTCACTCTACATACCACCAAGCCCCACCTTCAACGCCACCCACCGCCTCACATTCTTTATGTACCCATGTTGATTTCTCCTTTGAGTTGATGTGTTTGAATCTGTCGGGGCCAAGATGGGATGCCACCAAACCAGCGTCACCACCACCATCACATTCTCCGCTTTCAGGATCTGTAGGAAGAGGAGTCACTATTCACATGAACAGTCCTACACATGACAACCCATCAACCACATACTTCCCTTCACCCTGCATACCCACCCCTCAACTTCGCCCTATACCAAACCTCCCTTCACCCTGCATATCCACCCTCCTTTCACCCCTTTATACCCACCCTCTCCCTTTCACCCCTGCATACCCATCCTCCCTTCACCCTGCATACCCACCCTTTTCCTTCACCCTGCATACCTCACCCTCCATCTTCACCCCGCATACCCAACCGTCCCTCTTCACCCCACCATACCCACCCTCCTCCATCTGCATTCTGTGCATCTACTCCCTTCTCCCTGCATACCCACCCCTCTCCTTCACCCCTGCATACCCACCCTCCCTCTTCACCCCTGCATACCCACCCTCCCCTTCAATCCTGCATACCCACCCCCTCCCCCTCTTCACCCTGCATACCCACCCCTCCCTCTTCACCCTGCATACCCACCCTCCCTTCACCCCCGCATACCCACCCTCCCCTTCACCCTACACACCCACCCCTCCCTTCACTCCCCGCATACCCACCCTCCCCTTCACTCCGCTTACCCACAAGTGTGTGTGTGGTTCAAAGCTTTGGATGTAGCATTCTTTCGAGCGAGGTGGGTGGCCCTGAAAAGGGCCGTTGGTATGGGTGGGTGAGAGATCACCGAGGCATCTATTGTGGTGATGGTGGTGCACTGGAGGCAGTGCTGCTGGAATCGTCCATGGGTTCAACAAACTCCAAGATGCGTTGAAGTAGAGAGTACATGGTGTCTATGCGGTCTTGAACGAGGAGGACCTTGTCATTGAGTAGAGCCAGTAGATGTTTGCTTTCACGTTTACTCACTTTCTTTGGCGGTTCACTTGACTGGTTGGTGGAGAGAGCCGGACGTTTCTGGGTCTTGTTAGAGAAGTTCATACTCTTATGGTCCTCTTTACCACAGTGACGACAGGGGTGTGGACAGTCGTAACTGAGATGACCTTCGTTTTTTTCCACAGTTGTAGCAGGTGTTGTTATCGTGCTTGTTGTTGTCCTTGGTCTTCTTTGGACATACGTAATGGCGATGGCCTTGAGCACCACACTCGGTACAGGTCACCTTGGGACAGTGTAGATAACTGTGGTCATCTGTTTCGCACAGGCGGCTACGGAAGGAGGCGGAGGGTGGAGACGTCTGCATGCTTCTAGTTTCAGTGAGCAACTGATGGGGAGAGCTGGAAAACCTCGAATTTATATAGCTGACGTGGATGACGTCACTTTGACGCATCCGGTTCACACCGGTTGCATCCGGTTCGCACCACTCCGATCCTGACTCATCAGGTCGATAGGCTAGTGTGACGTCATGAGGTATGTCATCATTCCTATAAATAACAAAGGAGCTCATGGTGTGCACTGCCACGCTAAGGACGACCTATTGTGACGTCATAGGGTGACGTGACCTATATAAACCAGGCTCAGCGTGGATCTTACCAGTTCTCACCATGCCGTCACCACGAATGAACGAAGATGAACTTGAAGAGGAGCCTGTGCCTTACCAGTTGGAGCGGACGACCCAAAGAACAACCAAGAAATTCCGGACTGGTACCCAGCGCTACAACCTGACGTTCAATCCAGCTTGGCTGCAGCGTCAACAGCCTGAACACCTCCCCGTTGTTCTCAGAGAACAGTTTGATGCAGTGTTAGCAGATTTGAGAGACGATGTGGGCGGTCAGGATGGTGATCGTGTGGGATTGGCCCTGGAACACCCAGCCCTGGATTCAGACATCCGAGTCCCATTTCAGCGGATGGGTGACCTCCAGGGGGAACACATCATGGCCGAAGTGGAAAAAGTACAACAAAGCAACCACGACGTACATATCGATGACACCATGGATATTTTCTTACTGCATGTAGAGGATCCTGATCGTATAGGTGAGGGACACGGACGGCCAAGGCACCTTGTCGGCTTAAACACTTTCCTGGAAAAGAAACAATGCATCGTTCAAATCAAGAATGAGGATCAGCTCTGCTTTGCCCGTGCCCTGGTCGTGGCCAGTCACCATGCACACAAACCCGATCCTGTGACCAAAGAATGGACGAAGGAATGGAAATACATATGCGACCATCGTAGACCAACCCAACTGAAGGCCGCCAAGGGCTTATTTTGCCAACTCAAGATCCCCCAAGGGCCTTGTACAGGACGTGCCACGTGGGAGTTGTTCAGTCAACGTTTGGCACCTTACTATCAGCTCAAAGTCTACTCCCAAGATGTCATGAATCGGCTCCTGTACAAGAGTGAAGTGGCTCAACCCACCAAGATCCTTCACTTGTATCATCACCATCAGCATTACGATGTCATTACCTCTATGCCAGCTTTTACAGGTTATCCCTACTACTGTGAAACTTGTGACCAAGGATACGCCAACACTCAAGATCATCGTTGCACCCGAGAATTTCAATGCCACTGGTGCCAATGTCCTGGATACTGTGGCGACGTGGTCAGTGAAGGACTCTCCTGTCTCCAATGTGGCGGGTGGTTCCGAAACCCTACCTGCTTTCAACGCCATCGGACAGCCTCCGCCAAGCAACCGAGCACCTGCTCCACCATCCACACGTGTCATCGATGTCTGGCCAAAGTCAACGTGAAAAAAATTCAGGGCATGACCAACCGCCAGTGTGGCACGAATCGTGACTGCAAGATCTGCAAAGAACCCTTGAAACCCAACCACCAGTGTTACATGTCTGTCATCAAACCACCCACACAAGATGAAGACGGTGAAAACAAGGACGAAGACAAAGAACGACAACAGCATCAGTTCATCTTCTACGACTTTGAATGTACCCAAGATCAAGGGACTCATGTTCCCAACTTGTGCGTGGTGCATCTGGGATGTGGAAAATGTATTTCCGAGGCTTCGGATCAGCTGTGTGAAAAGTGTCCCTGGCGTAAGGAAGGAGAAGGGCCTAGCCGCATCAAAGTGTTTCAGGGATCTACGACCTTGAAGGACATGGGCGACTGGCTGATGGCCCTGGCAGAAAAGAAACAGAAGAAGAAGAAACGTAAGGCATCCCACCAGCAGTCGTCGGGCCGTGCCTCGAAACAACCCAAACTGTCATCACCAGAACCCGATGATGATGTAGAACAACAAGATGAGGAAGAGCAAGACGATGAAGATGACATTTCCCCTACCATTGATGATGACGACGTTTTGGTCATTGCTCACAACTACCGTGGGTATGATGGACACTTGCTCCAACAGTACTTCCATCAACATCTCGTGAAAGCACCCCAGGTCACACTTCGAGGGAATCACATCTTGCAGATGACCGTGGGACGCCTTGTTTTCAAGGATTCACTCAATTTCCTCACGATGGCTCTGGAAGCAGTTTCCAAAAACGTTTGCATTGACGGAACTCAAGAAAGGCTACTTCCCTCACTTCTTCAACACCGAAGCTCACCAAGGCTATGTGGGTCCTTATCCTCCCGTGTCTACCTACGATCCTGACAGCATGTTTCCTGCAGAACGTAAAGCTTTCTTGGCCTGGTACGATGCACGGGTGGCTGAAGAGGCTGTCTTTGATCTGATGAAGAATTGTTGACCTACTGTCAGAGTGATGTGGACATTTTGCGTCGAGGCTGTGCTGCATTCCGCAACATATTCATCCAACAGAACAACGTGGACCCTTTCTATGAAGCAGTGACTCTACCCATGGCTTGCATGCTCACCTTCCGAAAACAGTTTTGGAACCCGCACCATTGCCATCATACCTACTCAAGGTTATCGCCCCCAGCGTCGCTACTCTCTTCAGTGTCTCCACTGGCTCAACTGGGTCATGCATCAACACCCTGGTGTCCACATCCAACATGCTCGGAATGGTGGAGAAGTAGGCTTTGACTGTGCTGACGGTAGTCGCTACATGGTGGATGGCTACGACGCCAAGACACGCACCGTGTATGAATACTTGGGCTGTTTCTGGCATGGATGTACTCGCTGTTACAAGACGGGCCGATGTGAACACCATGCTAGCTTGGGTACAACCCCTTGGGAACGATACCATCATACCATGTACCGACTGGGTGTGTTACGTCAACATCCCGACATCGACCAAGTGGTGACCCTCTGGGAATGTGATTTTCTGAAACAACAGAAAGACAATGGTGACCTGAGAGCCTTCCTGACCACACTGCAAGGACCCCATGCCTACATGCCTGACCCGTTGATCCCAGATGCTGCTTTGGAGGACGTACCAACGCCACCAAACTGTACTATGAAGCCAAAGAAGATGAAGAAATTAAATATGTGGATGTTTGCTCGCTGTACCCTTACATCTGCAAGTATGGCACTTTTCCCGTGGGACATCCCGAGATCAAAGATCATCCTCCCGTGTCTGACTTGTTTGAGCTCCACGGCCTGATCCAGTGCCGTGTCTTACCACCCACCGACCTCTATCATCCTGTTCTTCCTTACCGTGTCCAGGGTAAGTTGTTATTTCCTCTGTGCCGTACTTGTGCTGAAGAGCAGTTGGATGCTCCCTGCCCCCACGGGGATGAAGACCGGGCATGGATCGGTACCTACGTCAGCAAGGAGCTTCAGTATGCTGTTGAAAAGTGTGGCTATCAAGTGCTTCACATCTTTGAGGCTTGGCACTTTGACACGCTCGCCACCTACGACCCTGACACTCAAGAGGGAGGGCTGTTTGCCAAGTATGTGAACAATTTCTTCAAGATCAAGCAAGAGGCCAGTGGATACCCAGAAGGCTGTCCAGACCCAGACGCCTACATCAACGAGATACAACAAAAAGAAGGAGTCACCTTGGATCCTGCTCACATTCGCAAAAACCCAGGACTACGTGCCTTAGCAAAAGCCTGCCTGAACAATCACTGGGGCAAGTTTGGTCAACGCGTTGGGTTTGCCAAGACGGAATACATCAGTTCCCCTGAGAGGTACTTTGCCCTCCTCCGGGATGAGCGCTGTGTGGTGAAAGACATTAACATCATCAATGAAGACCTCATCTGTGTCACTCACGAACCTCAGACAGAATTTCACGACCTCATCCAGCCCACAATGTGGCCATTGCAGCCTGGGTGACAGCACAAGCCCGTCTCAAGTTGTATTCTTATTTGCAACCCTTGGATCGACGTGTCCTCTATTTTGATACGGACAGTATCATCTACATTCACCGTCCACTAAGCTACAACCATCCACTGGGAGATACCTTGGGGGAGCTGACTGATGAACTGGGAGGGGGCAACAGCATTCAAACCTTTGTCTCGGCAGGACCCAAGAATTATGGCTACAAGCTGCGTCATCCTCAATCTGACGGCAGTGTGGGCATCAGCAAGGTCCGAGGATTTACTTTAAATCACAGGGCGAGCCAACATGTCAACTTTGACAGCATGAAGAACCTCGTCTGTCAGAGGGATCAAGCCAACATCACTGTCCCGTACCCGCACCGCATCATTCGCGGAGGACTTCGCCAGGGCAACGTGTTGCTGTCCAAGGACACTACCAAAAGCTATCGTTTGGTCTACACCAAACGACGAGTGCAGTACGACCCACAAGGCGTCCCCAGGGAAACTCTCCCCTATGGCTATAAAGAGTGAACAAATCCCTCATGGACTTTTGTTGCAGACATGCTCTGTTCATGATCTATTGATGTTTAACCCATAAAATGTGATTGCCTTGTTCATCTGTTGCTCTATCATTCAATAAAATGTTATTGTATTGCACTCTTGTGTTGTGTCGTCTCTCTTCAGGGCCAGACCTGGTGGAGTCCATGGTCACCCTCATCCATTTTTACCCTGTTAGACTCAGACCTGGTGGATGCCATGGTCACGTTTACCATGTATAGGTACTGTAACAAAAGGGAAGAGAAGGGAGAGCAGAGTGGCGCAGTGGAAGCGTGCTGGGCTCATAACCCAGAGGCCCATGGATCGAAACCACGCTCTGCTCTGTATTTATTTTTTCTTTCTATGTTGCGAATACAACCCCTTGAAGTGGGGTTGACGTCACACACCCTATCAAGCAGGTCCCTGTGTATATATAAAGAGACGTTTCGTCAGGGTGTCGTTACAAAGAGAAGGATGGAACCAAAGTCCTCGTGCTCGCTACCATCCCGTGGTCGTGGGATGAAGGCAGAGATTATCAGAGATTAAAAACCTCGGACCTCCTTTGACCGTGTCAGAGAATTGTTAGATATGCTTCCCCGACGTGGACCCCAAGCTTACTCCCTCTTCTGCAAAGCTTTGGAGGAATGCGGAGAGACAGAAGCCATGACATTGCTGGGTCTCAAGACTCCAACTGACAAGGCACAGTCACAAGTGACAGTCCACTGGCTATTCTTCTATGGAATCAAGTCACCGTTCAGCAACTTTCATCCAGCTGTGTTTACCTTGGATGGCGTTACATTTAATTGTGTTGAACAGTGTTACATGTACTCTAAAGCAATGTACTTTGGAGATTTGGACAGTGCAACGCTAGATTCTGCAAGAGGCTGTTCCAGCAAAGCAAAAACGTCTGGGGCGATGTGTGAAAGGCTTCACTCAAAAAGTGTGGGACACTGTCAGTCTTGATGTGATGACCAAGGCGATAACGGCTAAACTTTCCCAGAACAATGACTTGAAACAGAGATTGATTCAATCCTACCCTAAGCCGTTAGCTGAAGCTAGCCCCTTTGATCAAAGATGGGGAATAGGAATGGGTGCATCTAATCCTGATATTGACAAGCCCTGGAAATGGTCGGGGAAAAACAAGTTGGGAAAAGCGCTCATGTATGTTCGTGACACGTTGTTGTTGTGAGTGACGTCATCCATGGACAAACTCCAATGACGTCATCCATGCACGAGCCACGTGACGTCACCCTGTGTATCTATATAAAAAGACTCTGGCCCAATCGTTATTCGTCGCCATGCTGTTCACGCTGCTCTTTGTGCTCGCCACCTATCTAGAAGAGAGACACTTTTTAGAACAGTTCAGAAAAGCAGTGCAAGACGCTGTTCAGAAACAACACGATCGTGACGTCATTTGAAGTGACGTCATAGCTCGCGCTGCTGGTGCTGCCTGTAAAAACGCAGGATCGATCGAGCGGGTCATCAGTTGCATCAGTTCAGTCGTTGAAGATGGCATCTCCAGGCAACCTCCCTTCTTCCTTCATCAACTTGGCTTCGCAGGCAAAGGACCTAGCTTCTGACATGGCCCATCTCCACAACAACATGATGGCTTATACAAAACCAACTACATGGATCTCCAGGACCGGCTGCGTGTGATGGAACAAAAGTTGCAGTCGATCATCCGCAAGCTGGCAGGTATTCATCCGAAAAGAGAAACACTGTATGGAATGATGGGTCGCTTCTGTGAGTTGACTGAGGAAGACTATTACTGGATGGCGTATCACCAAGACCACTTAGAGATCCTGTCCGACAGCCAACAACAACTCTGTTCGCTTGATACTCATAGGTATCAATGATGCGTATGCCAAGGAAAATGCAGGGGAGACCTTCCTCAGCAAGCTGTTCCACATCGTGTTCAAGTTGAGAAATGGACGTCCAATGGCCTATGACCATGGTGTGCTGTACAGCAAGCTGCTGGACAAACTCCAGGTGAAACTCTGGCCTCACCCACCCAGCTATGATCTTTGATATGCCACCTGCACTCTACCTTTGTTCTCCAACGATCCAGAGGTCACCGACATGACGCCCAAGCCCGTCCCTCAAAAAAGAATACCTCCTAAGACCACTCCTGCCTAGACTTCTCCAAAGAAGAAGAAAAAGAAGAAGGAGGAGGAGGAGACCCCCACCAAGCCCCCCGCCCCGCCCCTTCCCAAGGCACCCACCAAGAAGACGTCACCTCCCAAGGTGACCCTGGCCCTGGCTTCTCCAAAGAAACAGAAGAAGAAGAAGCCAAACAAGGAGGCCCCCACCAAGACACCCACCAAGAAGGCACCCCCAAAGCCTAAGAGTCTCAAAGCACCCCAGACTCCCAAGAAACAGTTGGAGATTGCTGACTTGTGGGAGAACTATCCACAAACCAGTCATGCTGGGGTTGAAGAGAACGAGAAGGGTCAAGGGATCAGTCCTGCTAGCCCCAAAGAGATCCCCCAGGCAGAGTTACCTCCAGATCTTCAAGACTTGTATGATCTACTCCCGATGGCTGTCACCATGGAAGCAGAGCAGACAGCTCCAGAGAGGGCTCCAGAGACGACTCCAGAGACGACTCCAGTGATGGCTCCAGAGACGGATCTGGTGATGACTTCAGTGACGACTCCAGAGGAGCCAGAGGACATCATCGACATCCCCATGTTTAACGATGAAAATCATTTTCATCCAGGTCAAATGGACTTTTTACAGTGTTCTACCTGCAATCCCGATGATCACCTGAACTGGTGGTGATCTGTTGATGTACTGTTGTTGATCTGTTGATGCATCATTATTGTTGATCTGTTTGCCATGTTTTGTTCCTCAATAAAATGTGAATTCCATTTCAAAGGGTTGTGTCTTCTATATCTTCAGGGATCGTAGCTCTTGGAGGTCATTTCCGGTGCAACCCGCAGGGTGGTAAGACGTGTGTCAGTATGTCAGGGACACTGTTAGACTCAGACCTGGTGGATGCCATGGTCACCCCACTCACGTTACGTCATCCCTTTACCATGTTGATTGCAGGCCCTACAGGGTCGGGTAAAACATCGTTTGTCAAAGCCTTCATGGAACATGTGTTTCAACCGGGGATCCTTGATCTTCCACCTCAGGGCATCGTGTGGGTGTACAGTGAATGGCAACCCATGCATGAGGACTTGGAAGTTCTTACTTTGAGGTTAGGGATACCCCTGACGTTTGTGCAAACCATGGGAGAAGCCAACACGCAGTTACCTGCAGGGTGTGGGGGTAAGGCAGAGGAGGGTTTGCCTACGCCCCATTGGTTGATCATTGATGATTTGCTGGGCGACAATACCAAAGAGGAAGAAGCCGAAGTCCTGCGATGGTTTACCAAGAAAAGCCATCATCGCAACACGACCGTGTTGTACTTGACGCAAAACCTCTTTGCTTCATCGCCTCATCATCGCACCATTAGTGTAAATGCCCACTACATGGTGCTGTTTAAAAACCCGAGGGACGCCTCGCAAATGGATCACTTGGCCAGACAAATCTTTCCAGGACAGACGGCCTTCCTTCGGGAAGCCTATGAGGATGCCACTTTGGCTCCTTATTCCTATTTGTTTCTGGACTTGAAACCGACCACGGCCAAAGAGCACCGTGTACGGTCCCATCTCTTTCGTAACCCCACCACCCTTTACATTCCCAAGTAGCGATAAATAGAGATGACCATCTACCCTACGGTCAGTTGACCCAGAGCTGCCATGGGAGACAGACGGAAAACAGACCCAGCCCCGCAAACGTGCTGTTGCCACAGGGTTGTTTAAACCGATCCATAAAACACTCCTTACCACCTTGGGTCGTGATCCCACCGAACAACATCAATCGGGTGTGCAACGGCTGTACGAAAGTCTAAGTGCTCCTCCTCCCTCTGCTTCCTCCTCCTCCAAACAAAGACGTTCCTTAAAGCAGTTGTACCCCACAGCGCCCACCATGAACACGTTTGTCCCTGTCAGTACGC
Source organism: Haliotis rubra (assembly GCF_003918875.1). NCBI lineage: Eukaryota > Metazoa > Mollusca > Gastropoda > Lepetellida > Haliotidae > Haliotis > Haliotis rubra. The sequence goes on along the minus strand of NW_025765120.1, from coordinate 131,223 downwards.
ATCGTGCCTCTCCTGCCGCCTTCTCTCCCCCTTCTTCTTTTCTGTCCTCTCCCCCTTCATTCCCATCGTCTCCCCTCTCTCCCACCATGATTCAACCCTTTCAACCCTTGACCCAACCTCGTACCACCAGCACCAAACGCACTGGCAACAAACGCACGGGTGCTAAACGCCCCAGCCCGGGCACCCTACGCAAAGGAAGCCACAGAAGCATGCCCGCCCGCAGAAAAGTCAAACCCATCATCGTGAAGAAACGACTGCCTTCGGCAGAGAGCGTAGCTGTCAAAGGACGTCATCGGCTGTTGCAATGTTTTGTCATTGCCGTGAGAAATCTGCGAGCAGGACGTGTTCCTTTGAAGACGCAGCACAAGACCTGGCTGTTGAGGCACCAAGACGTGTTGACCAAGATTGCGAACTACCTATGGATGATCGCCTGAATTACCTGATGAAACGCAGTGGAAGTGGTACGTTGGCTGGTGTTTTGACCCGTATCTTGCTGAACTGGCAGTCCTACCTACAGGAAAAACAGCAGAAGCCCTCAGCACCTCGTCGCCACCTTGCCCCAAAGAAACCCCAGGGACGTCGCAAGTCACCCATCCGACAAGAGAACAAGAAGAAGAAGAAAAGGGTCACTTCACCCTCAGCCCCAGGTGCAACCTTGACCCGGATGGTGTTAAGAAGTCAAAAGAAGAAGAAGACGGCAGCAACATTACCCCCACTCCCTCCAGCGACATTACCATAAATAGAGCCTCCCACCCCCATTCTGGTCAGTTCAACGGTAGCAGCTGCAGGGACGACACCATCATGTCTGCACGTTTGAAGCGTCACAAAGAAGCGCTCTGTCATGTGTGTAGTCCTTCATGCATAACACCAGCCATGCGACAGGCTATTTTGAAACAGGCCCCATCGGAACTGATTCAAGCCATCTGTGAATGCGTGGTGAATTTGTATGGAGGCAACATTCCTATGACAGCACAGCAACGTCAACGTTTACAAAAGCATGGGTCACTGATGCATACGTTGATGAAAAAGAAGGTGTCTGTGTCCAAGAAGCGTCAACTATTACAGCAGAAAGGAAGGGGATTGGGTCTCTTGTCTGCCTTGGCATCGGTGGTGGGTCCCTTGGTGTCTGGTCTGTTGGGTAGATGATCCTCAAGGAAGATCATAAATAGAGGACGCATCCTAGATTGGGGTTAGTTGCATCTGCACCGTCCTATCACCAAGATGAAACATGCACGGAAGATGGTAATGGTCCCAGAAGAGGTATGGCAAAGTCTGCAAGAAGAAAAACGTCAACGGCATTTGCTCAAGTCCAACCTGTTGGAACAGAAACGCGTGCACACGCTTCACGATATGGATACCCTCGTCCGTGATGACACGGTTCCCTTTAGGGACCGATAGCAACAGTATAACACCTTGTTGCAACGCACCTTGGCGTTTCAAGACCAAGCCACGGCCAAACCTTTAGAGGCAGCTGGTACCCCCAGGACGGGCACTCCCAGGGTTGGAACCCCCAGGGATGGAACTCCTCACCGTAAGTACGGTTGACTTACTGAGTCACACTCGTGTTCCAGTGGCGTAGAGGTCGCATTCCTAAGAATGAGTCAACGAAGCACATGGTAGAGCAGTGGCTCATGTTTTTTTTGTTCTTTTGTTTCAGAACCTGATGTCGAAGCCATTCTGCATGAAGTCTTGCAAACAGTTCCCAAAACGCTACAAACCAAGGCCAAGCAGTTGATGGCCCGTATTCGTGCTCACCCCGACTTGGGTTGGAATGAGACGGGTCAATTCGTGGTGGAAGGGGAACCCATGCCTGGGACGCACATGGTGGATCTCATCAATGATCTAGTTCGACAACGTACCAAATCAGACCCTCCACGGGGTTGGAATATTCTGGGTCAGTATCTCGCTTCCAGCAACGTACCCCATGAACTGATGGGCAACCTTCTACGCTTGGTCCTGGATGATGAAAACCAAAGGGTCATCCACCCAGCCCCCTGACACCCCCGTGAAACGTCAACACCATCCACCCGCTGACTTGTTTTTGACACCACCCGCATCCAACCTTCCTCTGGAACCCAAGAAGAAGAAAGCTGCAGAGACCCCCTCCTCCCCTCTCAACCGGGTTTGTCAGTGGATTCACTTTTAATAAAAGGGAGCAGAGGGTGATGTCAACGACAGTGTCACCATGAGACGTCCAAAGAGAAACAACAACAGCAAAGCATCATCGTCTCTGTCTCCTGCATGGACACGATGGCTCCACCACACTTATTACGATACCAAACACCCTGCAGGCTATGGAGGATGGCTTGCCTTGTGGCAAGCAGCAGGACATCAAGCCAAAGCAGGACATCAAGCCAAAGCAGGACCCAGAAAGGGGGGACCCAAGAATGGGGGACCCAAGAAGGGAGGAAGCAAAACGGGGCCAAGGCCCACCCAACGCCAGGTTCGCCAATGGTTGAAAACCCAGGACACGTACACCTTGCACAAACCAGCCCGACACTCGTTTCACAGGGATCATTACTGTGTGGGTGGCGTGGATGAATTGTGGCAAGCCGATCTGAGCGATCTCCTTGCGTATCAGAAAGAGAACAAAGCTACCGATATTTGTTGTGTGTCATCGATGTTTTCTCCAAAATGGTTTGGGTGCAGCCCATGAAAGCCAAGACGGGTACCACTTTGATAGAGGCCTTTCAACGGATCCTGAAACAAGCCAAAGGATGTGTGCCATCCCAGTTACAGACAGACAAAGGGACTGAATTTGTCAATGCACCTTTTCAAGCCTTCCTCAAGAAACGGGGCATTCATTTCTACACCAGTCAAAACCCAGAAACCAAAGCCTCTGTGGTGGAACGTTTTCAAAGGACGTTGAAAAACCGTATGTGGCGGTATTTCACCCAACAGGGAACACGGCACTACCTTAAGGCATTACCCCAACTGATGCATTCCTACAATCATCGCGTCCATCGTACGATTGGACAACGGCCCGTGGATGTACGTCCTAACGCTCCCTATGATGAAATTCGGGTGTTGGATCACATGGAACGACAGAAGAAGCAGAAGCCGCGCCAACTCAAGACAAAGAAGAAGAAGAAGAAACACCCTCTCTTGTTACCCGGGACCCGTGCCCGTTTGAACAAGACCAAGGGCACGTTTGACAAAGGGTACCTTCCCAACTGGACCACCGAACTGTTCACCGTGGATCGGGTGGTGAAAGGGCGTGTTCATCCTGTCTACCGAGTGAAAGATGATCATGGAGAAGTACTGCAAGGCACCTTTTACCCGCAAGAACTGCAACCCATTCAGAAAACGGATGACGTGTACAAAGTGGATCAGGTCCTGAAACGACGACGCCGTCAAAAAAAGGATGAAGTGTTGGTGAGTTGGTCAGGATACCCTGCCAGCTTTGATTCATGGATCCCTGCGGCTCATCTGGTCTTTAAATAGCGTGGCCTCCAGTCTCCCACCGTCAGTGGAGCCTCCACCATCATGCAGAGTGAACCGATCTCAAGGTGCAAGGAAGGCGTCAAGCCATCCCCACGCTGGTGCTGCTTTGGCATGGACTTGCAACGAAGTGAAGTGGTGTTTTTCTCCCAAGTGTTTCTGATATATGGCGTGGTCATCATGAGCATGGTTCAGTTGGCATTGGACAACGGTGAGAAACAGTTGTGGACAGCCTTGTTGGCCAGTTGCTTGGGGTACTTGCTCCCACAACCCACGTTAGTGTCGTCGTCGTCGTCATCATCCCCGTTGCCACCTTCGTCGACTGCATCTCCAACCCCCTCTGTATCCAGCCTGGTTCCCTAAGAGAGAGAAACATGTCGGTGTCTTTGTTTTCCAAGCGGGACTTTTACGTGACCTTACCCAGCGATGCATCCATGGATGTTCATCCCGACAACAGAGTGAATCATTACGAAGTCAAACTACCCTTTCCCATTCAAGTGAATCGCCAGGAGTGGGAAGTCGGCGTCAGTGAACTTCATTTTCCCATGACATGGTACAATGTGTCGTTCCCCTTCAACTGGTTTGTCCTTCATGTGAACTTGGAACGCATGACCCGGATTTACAGCTCATCAGCACTCGATGCGACCGTGACAGAAGAGAACCCAGGCATCATCAGAGCCGTCAGCGAAAAGGTCATTATTCCAGAAGGAGTGTATTCCAGTCGCCAACTGGTCCAGAGACTGAACATCCTGCTTCAACACACCTGTGCACGGCTGTTGGAAAAGCATACAGCTGATGTTTACCAACAGGATGCTCGAGGACGTTTCACCGTCACCGTGAACTACCCCAAAGAAGACCTCCGAATTGAAATGCGTGGCAAAACGCATGTCAACTTTTATGCTCCCACCCCGAAAGACATGTGCAGAGCCCTCACGGGTTCCTCCTGCAGAACCTCAAGCCAACCTGACCATGATGCCATCAGGTCTGCCTACACCACCCGATTGGTGTTGCCTGCTCCTTTAGTACGTATGCTGGGATTCATACAGCTCCCCATGGTGGATGAAGCAGAAGAAATAAGCCAAGTCTCTGCTCAGCCTGTCCAGGTGGGTGTGTTTGACCGTTCTCTCGTCGTGGGTGAACAGGAAGCACACCATCTGGCTGGTTTTGATACCGTGTACGTCTACTCGGATGCGGTGGAAGATCAAATCGTCGGGGATACCATGCCTCCTTTACTGATGTATGTCCCCGTGTCGCGCCAGATGATGGAAGACAGCGTCGTGATCAAAACCCCTCAGCACCTACGCTACATGGGATTGCGTCAGGGAACCACGGATGCCATTCGAATCTATTTAACGGATGAGGTAAGACGTCTCGTGCCATTCCAGACTGGGAAGACCATCGTGACACTTCATTTCCGTCCCCATCGCCTGGGTAGGTACTGAGAATCAGCATGGTAGGACACCAGTGTATCAGACACCGCAGCAGCAGCGACTTGGGTGGACAGCAGCGAGGAGGCAGCTTAACCGTGTAACGAGGACGCATTCATCAACGAGGGAGAGGTTTCGGTAACATCTTGGGAAACTTGGGACGTTCAGCGCTCTCCATCCTCAAGACGGTGGGAAAATCAGCTCTCAAATCAGGCGTCAAGATGTTGCCAGGATTGGTGCAAGATATCAGTTCAGGACACCGAAGCCACCACCAGGATCACCCGCTCGCAAACGAAAACGGAAACAGCCCGTGGGATTCACCAAGAAACGTAAACCATTGTTTTGAGAGAAAGAGATAAAGCCCCACCACCATGGGAAAGGAGTTCAGTTCAACACCAGACACCGTACGGTCAAGACCTGTTGTGCAGACCTGTTGTCCAGATCAGCTGTCAAGATGATGCGCCGAGATGCCTGCGAATGTTCCAAGGCCCAACTGGATCTCTTTTCTGTGCCCCCTGTAGTGACTTCCGTCCAAGAAGGTCAGTGGATTCGATACAGCCCTCTGGCACCCCCTTCGGTCGCGGGCCCCCTCCAATTTAACATTGCTGACCCTGTCAATGCCTACATCGATTTGAGCCAGTGTTACCTCCACATCTGCCTCAAAATAAAGAATACAGATGGTATGGATGCAGTTCGTGATGGCGATGGGGCACTCGCCGTGTCCACGGTGAACAACATGATGCATTCCCTCTTTCGTGAAGTGCGTGTGCAAGTGGGACACAACCAGCTGGAAATTATTCCTTCTATGGGTACCTATCCCTACCGATCCTATTTGGAAACGTTGCTGAGTTATGGGAAGGCAGCCAAAGGGACCCATCTCCAGTGTCCAGGATGGTACACCGATGAAGCTGGAAAAATGGATCACTTTAATGCTGTCGCCCAGAATGCCAACGCAGGACTTGTCGCACGACGAGGGGTCATTCTACCCACCCGAGACGTGGAACTGACAGGGCGTCTCAACTGTGACCTGTTTCTCCAAGACCGGTACCTGGTGGATGGAGTCCCCATGAAACCAGAACTGATTCGCAGCCCGAGTGATTTCTACTTGATGAGTGCTGGAGATGCCGAGTGTCGATTTGAACTGACCAAAGCCGAGTTTTTACGTGCGCCAAGTCAATATTGATCCTGCCATACGGGAACAACACGTGAAACACATGTCACCAGGAGTCACGGCCAAATATCCTTTGACCCGGGTCCAAGTCACAGCCCACGACATTTCAGGAGGAGGACGCGATTTCCACAAAGATCAACTGATTGGAGGCCAACTGCCCAAACTAGTGGTGTTGGGATTGGTGGACAATGATGCTTTTGCTGGCAGCAAGGAAAAGAACCCCTACCATTTCAAGCACAACAACGTGACCAGCCTCAAGCTGAAACTCAATGGGCAAGAAGTGCATGGCACCGAAATCAAAAGCGACTTTCAGAACAACAGTGCCTCGCTCAAACAGTTGTACATGAACCTGTTCTGCAACACGGGACACCTGTGGCAAGAACATCCCTGCAACCTCACCCTGAACGAATTCAGGAACGGATTCACTGTGTGGGTGGTGGATCTGACGGCGGATCTGGGTGCAGATGAAGTGTATAACTACCCACGACAGACGGGCAAGTTGGGACTTGAACTTCAGTTTGCAGAACCCCTACCACGCCCGTCACGCCTCGTCTGCTACGAGGAATAATGAAAAGCGTTTGCAAAATTGATCGGTTCCGCAACGCTCTGATGGTCTAAGGATGGACGACAACAGTGGCTTGACGACCAGACACTTGAACGCCTACGTACAACAGGATCCCCTGCTGCGACCCCTCTACCAAGGTACCTTTGCCCGAGATCACTTTGCCACCACCGTGCTGTGTGAACAGCAGGAGGGACATTATCCTAAAGCCTACATTGTCAACACGGACCCCAGCCATCTCCCAGGACAACACTGGGTGTGCGTGTATCGCCCAGTACCAGGTGCCATTGACTACTTTGACAGTTATGGACTCCATCCCTACCAGCAGCATCCAGACTTTCGGAATGTCATGACCTTCGCCGGATGGCTCCAACAACAGTGGAATGGTCAGTCACTTCAACCCTGGTTCAGTGCCTCTTGTGGGATGTACTGCTTGTATGTACTGGCTCATCGTGCCCGTGGATGGTCTTTTGACGAAGTGATGGAACAGTTTGATCCCTACGATACCCTCGTCAATGAAGAACGTGTAAGACGTTGGTTTCAACCCACACGCCTGACAGACAACAACGCTGTCCATGATCCACAGCCCTGCCAAAGGACACAACCTTATCGTTCTGATGTTATGATGTTACAGTTATGATGTTCTGATGTTACAGTTCATACCGTTTGTAAACAAAAGATCAGGGACGCCCCTAATCCTGCCTCTTTCATCAAAGTGTTCTTGTTAGCGGGGGAAATAAAACGTTTGAAAAATGTCAACCTAGTGTTGTTGTTATTGTTGGCATTGAAATGAACCTTTCTTTTGGGAGAGATGGATGGCCCTGAAAAGGGCCGTTTTTTTAGAGTGTACCTCACTCAAGGGACCAGAGCTGGCACCTACATTGACAGGGATGAATGGCCATCTTTGTTTTTACGGGGTACTTGCTCCCATGAGTCAAACGCCTTATATAAGTGTCCTTTAACACTGTCTTGCAGTAGACGCATTGAAAGGTACCATGATAGTCATCAGTCCCATTGGCGTAGACGGGCAGGCAGCCATGGCATTGGTGGCACTGCCATGCCGGTAAGGGTGATGATGCTGTCTCCAAGGACATGAGTTCCAGATCCCAGTTTTCTCCAGACATGATTGCTGGTTGTAACACTGCTTCGGTCATCCCCCTCATCATATATAGTGAGAGTTCAGCCAATCCAAGGCTATGGGGGCGCCACCACCTCACGGTGACGTCATCGGTACCACGTCATTACCCTCACGCGCGACCATGACGTCATCGATACCACGTCATCGACGACACGTAATCGCTGTCTCGTCGCCTGTATATAAACTCCAGCATGGGTCAGTGAGGGCTATCTTGATGTAACATGGACACAAGGAAAGTGGAAGTCATGCGACAGGCGCCTTACCGGAAAAATTGCGGTAGACGGCAATGCTTGCGGTGCAGCCCTACCTTACAAGGGAAGGCCGGCATCAAAATGGAAGAGGCAGCAACAACACCTGTAGAACCGGTACCAACAACGGCAACAGAAGCAGCGGCATCCCCACCACCACCACCACCACCAACGGCGGCAGGAGACACGGTAGCCCCACCAACAACAATGGCAGCCACAGCGAAAACATTACCAAAATGGTCATCAAAATGGCGACTGATTATCTGTCCTACCTGTTTCAAAGCATATCCCTCGAATCGCTTTGATGTCGTCCCAGGAGCTGACTTCTACATTTGCCTCTACTGTGGGGAAGGCATCATCAAGAGAGAACAACAGCAGCACGATGATGTGTGCCCTCTCCTTCCCTTCCCTCTCCGTCCCGTCCCGTCCGCCGCTCGTCCGTTCCGCCATCTTGAAATGCGTCTACGCTCGCGAGATCCCGCGAGAGTCCACGAGATCCCGCGAGATCTCACGTGATCCCACCAGATGGGACGCCATCTTGAAACGCGTCCGCCATCTTGGCCCGGACATGACGTCATCGTCATGCGCGTGCCCACCGGAACCGGACGTGACGTCATCGCGATTCGTTCACACACGCCGGAACCGGAACCACCGGAACCGGAACCCGAGTGATCCCCCCCTAATGGCGGCACATCCGGGACTGATGCCGCCATCTTGAAAGCGACGCCAGGGTGATGGTACACTACTATCGCTGTACATAATAATTAAAGTGTGAAAGTTTCATTCTAACAAAAACTGCTGCTTATCATAAAGTTGTAATAGTCATGCAAGCACTGCTACTGCAATACAATATAAAGCTGTTACCATAGGCGGATCCAGAGGGGAGGTGCAGGGGTGCAGGGGTGCGCACCTCCCCACCACCCCATATGTCTCCCAACATCTTTATGACATGAGTTTCATTATTTGAAACAGCCAAGCGATTTGATCAATGAGAAGAATCACAGTATTGTGTAACCAACCTCAGATTTATTCAACGATAGTGACGTCATAACGTCGACCTTTCTGTCCGCCACCTCGATATTCTTAATTAACATTCTAACTCCATTGAAGCAGTTTTTCAACAATACTGTCAACTAAACAAAACGTTAGATTTCAGCATAATTAACATTCAATTTCGTAGGGAATAGTAGTTTTCTCAATTGATTATTTTTATTTGTTTATTTTCATCTATTAAGTAGTTTCCATTTTGTTTACATCTTGTTGTGAAATAAGTAGATAAGTTTATATAACATGCGGAAAATAGCATTCGAATCGTTAGAGATACAAACGTTTTCGAGGTAAAAGTTCAAACAGCATGTGCAGATGTTACCTTTCGCGATTTGTAGCAGTAAAACAGTGTTCTTGATTGGTCCAGTTCAAAAGGTTAAGCTCACGCGACCTTCAGTGTAACGAATAATACTGAGCCTAAGTTTACTTAGACCGTTTTCAATGAAGATTGGCTTATATCAGTCAGCTAATCCATTGACAATACCCGACGATTCTTGTTACACAATAACCTTGACTGATTCGTGTGTGCAAATGGTAATTCCACAGAACCAAAGATGGTTACATTAACCATAGACAGTATTGGAAGTGTTTGTATATACCATACACTTTAATTTCATACTTGACTATCTGACCAATCTGTAACACGTGATATGTACACAGTGTGGGCATCAGCATCACCTGAGGTACATTGAGACAGTGAGTGAGTGAGTTTAACTTTACAGTCACCTGTCTGTACAGAGGTTCTGAATCACCTGCAGTTGAACAATGTTAGATTTTCCTGGTTTCAGATGGCAACCTCTCAGAAGCTGATGGACCATTTCTTGTCCTGTACAATATGTACAGAGGTGTTTGACAAGCCCTGTACACTTGTGTGTGTAATCACACCTTCTGTCGGAAATGTATCGTCAACTATACCAAAAACCAGACCAGAAGCCATCAGTGCCAAGTCCCTCCTGTGTCCATTCTGCAGAAAGATGACGAAAGTGTCCGCTCCTGAGAGACCAGTGGAGGAGTGGGCGGATGACATCAAGCCTATCTTCGTCATCCAGGGACTCTTTCGACACGTTTGGTCCTGGATCCAAAGGTACACACCACTATATACTCTACCAAAGAAATTTCTTGGATATTCCTGGTTGAGAAACGGTAGGATGTAGCGGATCACTATGTCTGTCCATCAGTATGCGTGTCGGCAATACGTTTTCCATTTTGAGGGAAACAACCACTGACCCAGACTTGCACTCCTACCGGTCTTTTACTGGCACCCCAGCAGCCACATTCACCCTGTCTCCAACCCTTCCCAGCAGCCCCATTCAGCTGTCCCACTCCACACCTAGCATTCCTATTCAGCTGTCTCACCCACCCCAGCACTTCCCATTCAGCTGTCCCACTCACTCCAACACTCCCATTCAACTGTCCCATCCACCACTGACGATTCCCATTCACCTGTCCCACCCACCCCAACACTCCGATTCAACTGTCCCACCCACTCCCAGTACCTCCCATTCAACTGTCCCACCCGCCCCAGCACTTCCATTCAACTTGTCCCACTCCACCCAACCATTCCCATTCAACCTGTCCCACCCATCCCAGCACTCCCATTCACCTGTCCCACCTTACCCCGCACTCCCATTCACCTGTCCCACTCCACCCCAACACTCCCATTCAACTGTCCCACTGCCACCCTATCACTCCCATTCACCTGTCCCACCCACCCCTGCACTCCCATTCACCTGTCCCACCCCACCACAGCATTCCTATTCACCTGCCCCACCCACCCCAGCACTCCCATTCAACTGTCCAGATCTCACCCCCACCATTCCCATTCACCTGTCACACCCCTAATTCTGTAATTCCCATTATCAACTGTCCTGCACTCCATCAGCATTCCCATTCACCTGTCCCACCCACCCCTGCACTCCCATTCAACTGTTCCACCACCTCAGCACTCCCATTCAACTGTCTCACCCTACCCAGCACTCCCATTCAACTGTCCCATCCACCCCATCAATCCCATTCACCTATCACACTCCACCCCAGCACTCCCATTCAACTGTCACACCCACCCCAGCATTCCTATTCACCTGTCCCACTCACCTCAGCATCTCCAATTCACCTGTCACTCCACTCCACCCCAGCATCTCCCATTCCACCTGTCACACTCCACCCTATCAATCCCATTCACCTGTCCCACCCACCCCTGCACTCCCATTCGCCCGTCACATCCACCCAAGCATTCACATTCACCCGTCACACCCACCCCAGCATTCACATTCACCTGTCACACCCAACCCAGCATTCCAATTCACCCGTCCCACCCACCACAAGTCTCTGAAATGACAATATTTTACAGAGAAAGAGCTCATAATAAAAAAAATAAAATATAATGAAAAGGAGCCCTGAGACTTTCTTCATTTACAGCCTGAAGCTGTGGGAATCTAGACTTGCCACATTTTCTAGACTTGCGTGGGGTTTCTTGGATATATTTGATTCAGGGTCTGTATGACAGACTATTAGCTATACTGTATATTTTGTTTACTCTGTATGTGGGCCAGATGCCTAAAATACAATAAAGATTGTTTTCTTCTTCAAAGTACGTGAGATGTTACTTTGCAAATGTGATGTGTTTACAGATACGACCGATTGTATCTACTGCCAAGAACATGGGGAGACAACCCTGGCTGCTGCTTGGTGCTCCGTCTGTCATGATGCACTATGTGAGAAATGTACTGGAGCTCACAACTGACTCCATCATTTCGTCACCATGACGTCACTGACCTGTCTGGAGAGATCAATGTGAAGGGAAAGCGAAAGGCCATGTGCAAGGAGCACAAACAGGAGTCACTAGAATTTCTGTGTCAGGACTGCAAGAAGGCCGTGTGTCAGAAATGTTGCATACTTTACCACAGGAAATGTGATGCCGTTGTCACGATCACCTCACAGGAGTTGCAGGAGCAGAGAGAGAGATCATTATTCACTGATGAAGTCACACATTCAGTCGGCATGCCAGAAAGTTATAGATCGGGTCAAGAAAAAGGAAAGGAAACTGCTCGATCGGATGGAAAATATTTCACATAAACACATCGGACAACTGAAAGCAGACATAAAGTCAGGTGAGATGTCAGTAAAAATGTACCAACAACAAACGGAGCTGATAGACCAGGCTCTACAATCTAAGTGTGACATGGATGTGTATGAGATGTATCAGGGATGTGAGGCTGTCGGAGACGCTGACCTGAAGGAGAGAGGAAGAATAGCCAGTGTCACATTCAGACAGGACACAGACAAGCTGAGTAAAGCACTGGACGATCTGCAGCTGGGTGAGATAGAGGTCCTGTATGTGAGTGTGCTGGACCTGAAGGATACTCCTGTGTTACAAGACACCATTGACATCATAGTAGCAGACGAAAGGAGTAAACTAAACCCCATAGACGTGACAGTGCTGGTGGTGAATGACATAGACACCGTTGTAGTCACAGACTGGGATAACACCAGTGTGAAGTCCTTCTACGTCAAGAACAAACAGACACAGCACAGTAAACTCAGTATGGATGGTCCTCCATTGAGTCTGACCAAGTTGACACACAACCGGTTGGCTGTCACTGTCCCGAGCAGGAACAAGATTGTAATAGTTGAAGTGAACCCTGACCTGGTACTGCGGTCAACCATCACTACCAGCAAACAGTATGTGGGTATAACGTCCCTGCCTCCTTCAACACCAGCAGTTGGTTCCCACTCCCCTCCCTGTGTTGATATCCTGGATATGACAGGAAACGTGCTGAGGTCTATCAGTCCACTCCACAAAGGTAACAGGATCTTACAGTATCCCAACTTTAGTACCTCAGTACCACGATGACAGGTAACATCTTGGTGTCTGACTGTGGGGAACTAACTGTGTCGTGTGTCTGACCCCTGAGGGAGATGTACAGTATTCATCTACAGCCCTACAGGAGACTGTACAGCACTGGAGTGTCCTCAGAGGTATCACAAGTACAAATGGCACAGGTGACATCCTGGTTACAGACTACAGTCTACACAGAGTCATCCATCTGACTGAGTCAGGACAGTTTGTCAAACATAAAGTATGACAGAAGAGGGCGGTATTACGTGTCCTGCGGGTGTCAATGACTGTAGACCCATATGGTTACATGTATGTTTGTCTCAGAAATGACGGACCTATTAAGGTGTTCACGTGTAACCACAGTCAAGTCTATGTGTCTGACTTGGCATACATGTAATCACTCTCTCAGCTTCCCGCCAGAGAAGGATCTTTAAAAGCCGAGACAGTATGAAGTAGAGTATACACAAGAAACCTTACAGATGACAAGTTTTAATATTTTGGATACCTCAGGTATATGGATATCTCCAATACACGAGATATCAGCATATAATTGTATAAACGATATGTCTGACATATGTGTCCCTGACAGAAGATTAACCGAACTCCAACTCTTGCAGTAAACGTTAGACCCATGTATTACAGCACAACATGGTGAAACCGGTTGGCTCAAACATCTTTCATGTATATATTCTCCTTGTTCATAATGTTGTGTATCAACTGCTTGATAACGGTGTTAGCATCTACACCGAAATGCCGCATCCATTGCAATAGTCTATCTTTAAAACATCTTACCTGTTCATCATACCAGCTTCTGTATGCCACTCGAGGAAATCAATTTTAAATGTTGTGAGTATTTATGTCACTTATGCTTATCTTCAACACTGATTTCAAGGCAACCCGTATTCTACTTTTTTATTACATACTCATGTAAACTTAAGATAGTAATACAGGGGTTCAATACGGATGAAGTGGTCAAATTCCCTATTGCACTCCAGATTCCGTATTGAAACCCTGCCGGTTCTAGTTTCTCCCAAGCTCGGCACTTTCCGGGATTTTCCGTACCCAGCTAACGAGAGGTATGTCAATTGAATATAATAATATGATTTTTAGGTTGTATATGATTAATTTAGAAACTTAAAACAATATCGCACTTGTTGGTTACATTAAAAGATTGAAAGAAAAAAATGTGTTTGTCTTTTTTCACGTCACATTCATCGCCTGCTTGTTGTCAAAATGTCGGCAACAATGACATCGATGGTACTATCCATCAAGACTTATTTGACATGTTATTGGACGAGAATTTTGGTACGTTTGAACTGGATGATTACTTTGGAATCATAACCAGTGCCTCTCGTAACAAAAAAACATCAAAGGTTTCAAGGCATACATCGAGACCAAGAAAACTGTCACCACGGTACAGAAAACAAACAGTCTTGTTTCTAAATGCAACCATTTTTATTGGAAAACAATGTGAAACAAGACATGCTGACTCTCCCTCCTCCAGAACTTGATGTTCTTATTGGATCCTACATTCTTTCTCTGGAGAAGGACAATGGTGAACCCTACGAACCTGACACATTAACCTCCATTGATCCCCACCTTCGTGACAACGATGACCCCTCTAACATTGTGCAAGATGTGGAATTCCGTACCAGCAGAAGAGTTATTGAAGCAAAAACGAAAGAACTAAAACAAACAGGTAAGAGGAATCGGTCAAATAAATCCGAGTCACTGTCAGTGGAAGATGAGGAGCGGTTGTGGGAAAAGGGCGAATTTAGGAGTCATTCACCTCTGTCAATTTTTATGGTACTATTTTACTAAAATGTTTGGATTGCGTGGGGGGGATGAAAGCAGAAAATCAAAATGGGGTGAAGTTCAATTTAAAACAGATTCTGATGGCCAGGAGTGTCTGGAGTTTTGGGAGAGCCAGACTGAAACAAGGGACGGAAATTCCACTCACCATCGCATGTTCAATCCTAAAATATTCCCCGGAAATGAAACATGTATCCTCACAGTTTACAAATCATTTGCCAAACAACGGCTGAAAAGCATGTCAGCTCCCGATGGATTATTTTACCTAGCGATCAATCACAAGAGAAAGTCTGATGGTCAATGGTTTCAAAACGGTCCTCTTGGCATCAACACACTCTGTGGCCTCGTGAAAAACATGGATTCCCGTTCCGATTTGGTCGGCAAAAGCACAAATCACAGTGCTCGAAAGTCCATGTGTACACAGCTGCTTCATTCCGGTGTAGAACCGACGACAATATGTCAGTTGTCAGGGCACAAAACTGTGAACAGTCTCATTGACTATGCTGTTGCTTCCCTTCCAATGCAGAAACACATGTCTAGTATCCTTACTGGTAGTAAAGAAAACTCTCTTGTTCCTGTTCAAAGTTCGTCTAAAGCTGTCTCTCACCAACAACGCATGTCACTTCCAAAATGGTTTGAATGTAGGCCTAACAGCAGTCAGGTAAACCAAAACACTACTACACTACACGGAATGACATCTGGATTATTCAGCAACAGTAACGTTTACGGTAACACCTTCAATAGCAATTTTAACTTGTCATCTCAAACAAACTGACTTATTTGGAACAGACCACATGCAAATTAGTGTGCGATGATATTGTATTACAAAGGACACTTTTTTATATGCCCATTTTGAAATTAAACTTAGCTTCATAATAAACGATAGCTGACGTAAAAAATTATGACTTTGATATTGAAACTATTAAGGATGTAGATACCATGAAGAGATAGGAGGGGTCGTCTCAAAAGCAAAACCAGGACGGGTGTCGCAGACGGTGATTGGGATCGGGCTGGAGGATAGAGATATCAGCTAAGATAAGATCATCCTTTAGGGGAATTAAACTGGGAAAGTAAACGGCATGTCATAACAATTTACAAATAACATCAAGTCCACGGCCTAGATTTTCGAAGCTCTCTTAGCGCTCAGATAGTCATAAGTGCCATACATTAACATTAACATACGACTATCTTAGCGCTAAGAGAGCTTCGAAAATCTAGGCCCTGTCCATCTTCGGGTGGTCATGCCACCTTTATTGTATGAGACATTTAATACGATGTCTGATTTAATCTTTTCTATGAGTATCATACTCTTTTACACATCTCAACATAAACTTTATGAAAGAAAGACACGTAATCAATAGATGAAACATATTCAACACACATGAAAAGTATATCATCTTATTTGAGATGACCCCTTGTGCCTGTAGGCAGCACATGCATTTCAGACACCCACATCTTAGACACTAAATATGGAGATTAATTAAAACAACACCCGAGGCTGAGCGACCTAACTGCCATCTTTAGTCTCATCTATTGTTTTCAGCAGCTGTTCCTATTTTTTCCATGCTTTGACCTGCTTTTTCTGGATATCCAATTATGCATCCCACTGAACGCCCTGTAAATTTTAGGGATATAGAGTAACAGCCTAAAAACAGTTGTTTTCTATTTCCGACAGTACTTTAGGTTTGTCAGCGCCCAACCATTTTGCTGGTCCCTCCCCTTTACTACGAAGTGTAGATATCGCACAAGATCATCTTTACCTGACCTGACAGGTGATACTTTGTCGCGGGTGTACATTTACCCTCTACACCACTGGTGACGCCCACACGGCAAGTGGCGGTTGTGAGGTGTGAAGGTGGACGGTGCGGTAAGTTGCTGTACATCATAATGTATCAAATACTGGATGGTTGGTCCTGGTGTTGATGGAAACACAATCACACTGTTTCTGGTTATCTGATGTATCAAGTATTCAGTATATTTAGGCCTCAGTCCAAAGTCGAATATTGTTTGTTGTATTCCGTCAGATCTTGACGAGTATAGTCAGTCGATAATTAGGTGTAGTTTATGTCAACAATGATAATTAGGTGTAGTTCATGTCAACAATGATAATTAGGTGTAGTTCATGTCAACAATGATAATTAGCTGTTCTTTATGTCAACAGTGATAATTATGTGTTGTTTATGCCAGCAGTGTGTGTGTATTAGTCTCCTGTCGTGGTCTACAGCCACCACAACCTCCCGTGTGTTGCCTGTGACCTACATACATCGTACATGTAGATAGTGTACACAACAAGGAAGTACATGTTGTCTGCTTTCGTTATGGTAATGAGCACACGTGATCAACACGGAATGACACAGGAGGTATTCAGTCAGCTGTTGTGCTCCACTGATACTTCAAGAAAATCATAATCATCATATTGACCATTTCACAAAGGGGAATGTTGCTATATATGGCTTTATTGTGTCATAGCAAGTAAACCAACTGTAAGAGCGCAGCGTGTATTCAGGATTTGTACCAATTTCTCGCCAGTTGTAACGGACACTCTTCTTTTGGGAAAATGGTCTTTTTTCTGTTTTTACTGTTCCTCTATCAAGTATAACTATGTTATATTTAGGAACTATAATATTTAAGATAATACACTTGGTGTTAAAGAGCAATCTCCGCACCTCAGACGGCTGGGCAACCCGTGCCCCTTTTGCTGGGTCATTTAATTTGCATGTAAAGCGATCTTAGCGCTACAGCGGTCGTAACACTCTTGCTTCAGTATAGACATAAGATAGTCGTAGGGCTAAGATGGCTTCGTGCATGTGGTCCCTGAAGTCCCGGAGATTTGATATCACATGCTATGGCTGTCCATATCTAACGACTTCTAGGTCGATCAACACATGGCCGTGTGGGGCTGCAAATACTCTTTTACTACTCTTGATCTCATTATTAGATCTCAGAATTAGTCTGCCACAAAGTTTGATGGAACCTTTTTACCATTGATATTGACTATTCACATCCATTGACAACACCCGACGATTCATTACGCACAATATCCTTGACTGATTCGTGTGTGCAAATCGTAATTCCACAGCACCAAAGATGGTTACATATACCAAAGACACTATTGGAAGAGTTTATATATGCCATAAGCTTTAATTGCATACTTTACTATCTGACCAATCTGTAAAACATGATATGTACACACTGCGGCATCAACATCACCTGAGGTACATTGAGACAGTGAGTGAGTGAGTTTAAGTTTACAGTCACCGGTCTGTACAGTAAGCCCATTTGTGGTTTTCCTCCAGTGATATTGCTGGAATATTGCTAAAAGCGGCGTAAAACTAAACTCAGTCAGTCAGTCAGTCAGTCAGTCTGTCCAGAGGTTCTGAATCACCTGCAGTTGGACGATGTTAGATAGATGTCAAGAGTGTAGACATTATTTACGTGGTTTCAGATGGCAACCTCTCAGAAGCTGACGGACCATTTCTTGTCCTGTACAATATGTACAGAGGTGTTTGACAAGCCCTGTACACTTGTGTGTAATCACACCTTCTGTCGGAAATGTATCGTCAACTATACCAAAACCAGACCAGAAGCCATCAGAGCCAAGTCCCTCCTGTGTCCATTCTGCAGAAAGATGACGAAAGTGTCCGCCCCTGAGAGACCAATGGAGGAGTGGGCGGATGACGTCAAACCTATCTTTCTCATCCAGGGACTCTTGGACTCGTTTGGCCCTGGATCCAAAGGTAGCTACAACTTTATACCCTCTACCAAAGAGATATATGTATATTCCTGTTTGAGAAATAGTGAGGCCTAGCGATCACCATGTCTGCCGTCCGTTTTCAATTTCCGGAGAAGAATTCCTAAATCGTTGGCTAAGTGTGCAAATGTAACCAAATATTATTTGCTGCAAATAAACGAGTCTAGTGGTCTATGTCAGTAGGTTATTGGCAGAAGAATGTCCCACCCACCCCAGCATTGCCATTCACCTGTTCCACCCACCCCAACGCTCCCATTCATCTGTCCCACCCATCCCAGAATTGCCATTCATCTGTCCCATTCACGTCAGCAAAAACATTCACCTGTCCCTACCATCCCCGCAATAACATTCACCTGCCCCATCCTGCCCACAACTCCCATTCACCTGTCCGACCCTGGCACCTATTTACCTGTCTTATCCAGCCTAGCAATGCCATCGCCTATTCCACCCACCCCAGCACTCCCCTTTCCCTGTCCCACCAACTCAGCACTCCCATTCACCTGTCCGACCCTAGCACTCCCATTCACCTGTCTTATCCACCCTAGCAATGCCATTGCCTGTTCCTACCACCCCCGCAATACCAATCACCTGTCACACCCACCCCCGCCATACCAATCACCTGTCACACCCATCCAGGACTCCCATTCACCTATCCTTCTAGCCTAACCTCCCATTTCCCCTATCCCTACCCACCCCAACACTCCCATCCACCTGTCCTACCCACCCAACAGCCCCATTCACCTGTCCCACCCCACCCCACCATCCCATTCACCTGTCCCTAACCACCCCAACACTCCCATTCACCCTGTCCCACCCGAACATTCCCATTCAGCTGTCCCACCTAACCAAGCACCCTCATTCACCTGTCCCACCCACCTTGATTCTCCCATTCACCTGTCCCACTCACCCCAGCATCCTCATTCACCTGTCCCACCCACCCTCATTCTCCCAATCATCTGTTCCACCCACATCAGCAATCCCGTTCACCTGTCACATCCTAGCACTCCCATACACCTGTCTTATCCACCTAGCAATGCCATTGCCTGTCCCACCACCCCCACCCCTGCTATAACATTCCACCTGTCCTACACACCAACACTCCCATTCCCTGTCCACCCACCCCAGTAGTCCCATTCACCTGTCCTACCCACCCCGACTCTCACAATCATCTGTCCCACCCACACCAACCTCCATTTCACCTGTCACACCCACACCCAGCACTCTAACATTCAACTGTCCTACCCACCCCAGCTTTCCCATTCACCTGTCCCACACCCCATCCATCCCATTCCCCTATCCCACCCACCCCAGCACTCCCATTCCCCTGTCCTATCCCCCCCAGCACTCCCATTCACCTGTCCCACACACCCCAGGAGTCTCATTCACCTGCCCAACCCATCCAGACCCTCCAATTTACCTGTCCCGACCACCGCATCCCAGGAGTCCTGTTCTGTTCTGTTCTTTCCCGACCATCCCAGTTGACATGACTCCTTTACCATTGTACTGAGACTCCCATGTATAAAGCAACGCCCACAGATGGACTACAGGTGTACCATATAAAGTGGGTGCTCCACAGAATTCAATAAGTGATCGTCTCATTAAAGTGTCAGTAGGGTCAGTAAAGAGACATAAACATGTGTAAGTGTTTCAAGTAGGCGAGATGTTACTTTGCAAATATGATGTGTTTACAGATACGACCAATTGTACCTACTGCCAAGAACATGGGGAGACAACTCTGGCTGTTGCTTGCTGCTCCGTCTGTGATGATGCACTCTGTGAGAAATGTACTGGAGCTCACAACCGCATCCCATCATTTCGAAACCATGACGTCACTGACCTGTCTGGAGAGGTCAAGGTCAAGGGAAAGCGAAAGGCCATGTGCAAGGAGCACAAACAGGAGTCGCTAGAATTTCTGTGTCAGGACTGCAAGAAGGCCGTGTGTCAGAAATGTTGCATACTTTACCACAGGAAATGTGATGCCGTTGTCACGATCACCTCACAGATGGTGACAATGAAAACAGAGCTAACAGAAATGAAGAAGTCATTATCAAACAAGGAAGGTGAGACGACACTTCGTGTGAAGGAACAAAAGTTGCAGGAGCAGAGAGAGAGAGATCATTATTCACTGATGAAGTCACACATTCATTCCGCATGCCAGAAAGTTATAGATCGGGCCAAGAAAAAAGAAAGGAAGCTACTCGATCGGATGGAAGATATTTCACATAAACACATCGGGCAATTGAAAGCAGACATAAAGACAGGTGAGATGTCGGTACTGATGTACCTACATCAGACGGAGCTGATAGACCAGGCTCTACAATCTGAGTGTGACATGGATGTGTATGAAATGTATCAGGGATGTGAGGCCGGTGATGTGGAGGCTGTCGGAGACGCTGACCTGAAGGAGGGAGGACGAATAGCCAGTTTCACATTCAGACAGGACACAGACAAGCTGATTAAAGCACTGGACGATCTAGAGCTAGGTGAGATAGAGGTCCTGTATGAGAGTGTGCTGGACCTGAAGGCTACTCCTGTGTTACAAGACACCATTGACATAACCGTAGCAGGCGATAGGAGTAAACCAATGCCCAGTGACGTGACAGTGCTGGTGGTGAATGACACAGATACCGTTGTAGTCACAGACTGGTATAACCACAGTATGAAGTCCTTCTACGTCAAGAACAACCAGACACAGCATAGCAAACTCAGACTGAGTGGTGACCCATGGAGTGTGACCAAGTTGACACACGATCAGGTAGCTGTCACTGTGCCAGACACCCAACAGATTGTAACAGTAAAAGTCAAACCAGACCTGGAGTTACTGACAACCATGAGGACCAGCAAACAGTATTGGGGTATAACGTCGCTGACTCCATCAACACTAGCAGCTGGTTCCCACTCTGCTCTCTGTGTTGATATCCTGGATATGACAGGAAACGTGCTGAGGTCTATCAGTTCACGCCACAAAGGTAACAACATCTTACAGTATCCCAACTTCCTCAGTACCAGGACAGGTAACATCCTGGTATCTGACTGGGGAACCAAGCGTGTCGTGTGTCTGACCCCCGAGGGAGATGTGGTGTTCAGCTACAGCCCTACAGGAGACACAGCACTGGAGTGTCCTCGGGGTATCACAAGTACCGACACAGGCGACATCCTGGTTACAGACTACAGACAACACAGAGTCATCCATCTGACTGAGTCAGGACAGTTTGTAAGAAACATACTGACAGAAGAGGGCGGTATTACGTGTCCTGTGGGTGTCTGTGTAGACCCATCTGGTTACATGTATGTTTGTCTCGGCACTAAAGGAGTTGTTAAGGTGTTCACTTGTCTTGCGTGTCTGACGTGATGTAGGAGTATTCACACTCTCAGCTTCCTTACGTCATCAGGGAAGGATCTTTAAAAGCCGGGACAGTATGATGTGGACCATAGACAAGAAGTCTTAAAGATTATATTTTGGATACCTCAGGTATATGTATGTCTCCAATACATGAGATATCATCACTTAATTGAATAACCAATATGTCTGACATGTTTCACAGCCATCAGATAAACAGAATACTATGTCTTGCAGCACACGATAGGTCAATGTTCTATAGCACTATCAACAAAGTGAAACCGGTTGGCTCAAACATCTTTCATGTATATATTCTCCATGTTGATAATGTTGTGTATCACTTGCTTGATAACGGTGTCAGCAACTACACCGAAACGTCGCGTCCACTGCAACAAACAAGTTGTCTTTCCTTAAACAATCGCCCTTTTCATCATACCAATTTCTATATGCCACTTAAGGAAATCAATAAAATCAATTTAAAATAATGTGATTATTTATGTCACTTATGCTTCTCTTCGACACTGATTTCAAGTCAATCAACACGTATTCCAAGTTTGTATTAAGGACGAACTAATTATGGCCATGTATTAAGTGAATTAGAGTCTGTCAGTAACCCAGTGGTAAAGTATTCAGTCATTACGCTGAAGACCTGGATTCAGGATTCATTAGCCAACCAACTCAAGAGAGAGAATCAGTTTTCAAAAATAATTTCATTCCAAATCTGTGAAACCTGGGTTGAAAGCTTATAATTAATTGTTAATGTGTTCAAATTGCACTCTGGCTCAGAGTTCAGCAGTGGAATTGTCAGCATCATAAAGTAATTATTTCTAAAAGCCTTAATGTGTACTGCATTGTAGCCTGGGTGTCCACTACTGTAACTGTTCAGACCCAGCGTGTCAAGTCTGAACCAAGTACAACGACCATATTCTTAAGCCCCAATGGGAGTGTTACCCATTACCAGGAATCTTTGATCGCCACGTACAAATAGCTATGTAAAACATTAAGTTTGGACGCAAATTTCAACTTTAACATCCTGTTATAAAATTTCAACATAGACAAACTGCAGACGTAAAACTGAATTGTAAGAAGTCAGTCCTAAAACTGTAGGCCTCTATGCATTACGATGACAGGTACTTACACAATAACCCTGATAGCAACATTGGCCAACGTAAGCCTCAATGATGCCAATGTTGGTCCAACATTGGCCCAACGGACATTGCTATCTGGTACATAGTTGAGACAATGTTCCCCAAAAATGACATAAAACACAGATGGAAACATGACATGTCATTGTAGATCTGTCAGGATCCTCTACCCCACATGCATCTACCCCAGGACGAGGGATCCAGAGACTTTGAACAAATCTGGTCAGGATCCACTACCCCACATAAATCTACCCCCGGACGAGGGATCCAGAGACTTTAGATCTGGTCAGGATCCTCTACCCTACATACATCTACCCCAGGACGAGGGATCCAGAGACTTTAGTTCTGTCAGGATCCTCTAACCCACATACATCTACCCCCGGACGAGGGATCCAGAGACTTTAGTTCTGTCAGGATCCTCTAACCCACATACATCTACCCCAGGACGAGGGATCCGGAGACTTTGAACAGATCTGGTCAGGATCCTCTACCCTGCATACATCTACCCCAGGACGAGGGATCCCGAGACTTTAGACCTGTCAGGATCCTCTATCCAACATACATCTACCCCAGGACGAGGGATCCAGAGACTTTAGTTCTGTCAGGATCCTCTAACCCACATACATCTACCCCAGGACGAGGGATCCAGAGACTTTAGATCTGGTCAGGATCCTCTAACCCACATACATCTACCCCAGGACGAGGGATCCAGAGACTTTAGATCTGGTCAGATCCACTACCCTACATACATCTACCCCCCAGGACGAGGGATCCAGAGACTTTAGATCTGGTCAGGATCCTCTACCCTACATACATCTACCCCAGGACGAGGGATCCAGAGACTTTAGATCTGGTCAGGATCCTCTACCCTACATACATCTACCCCAGGACGAGGGGTCCAGAGACTTTAGATCTGGTCAGGATCCTCTACCCTACATACATCTACCCCAGGACGAGGGATCCAGAGACTTTAGATCTGGTCAGGATCCTCTAACCCACATACATCTACCTCCGGACGAGGGGTCCAGAGACTTTGAACAGATCTGGTCAGGATCCACTACCCCACATACATCTACCCCAGGACGAGGGATCCAGAGACTTTAGATCTGTCAGGATCCTCTACCCCACATACATCTACCCCAGGACGAGGGATCCAGAACGGGGTGTAGGGATGCAAACTTGGTGAAAATGAAGTGTGTACCCCTCCTTTTCTCAATAGTGTGCAAACACCTACCCCCTTTTCTCAAAAGGCTGTATCCGCCCCTGAACATACTGAAATCTTCAAAGTGTCAGTGGGCCCTGAGCCTTCCCTAGATGAAGCTTGGTGTCAAATATAAGACAATACAGTGAACGGCTCTTGAGATATCTTGCCGACAAAGGTAAAACGTTTAAGTCCCCTTGTGACCTTGGAATAACTTTGTGACCGCTAAACGCGCAGCGGGGTATAACACTGAGGAAAAGTGTTATGTGGCGGTGATATATGTTGTGTAACGCGGCACAGAACAGTATCGAAATATCTGGCACGTTAGGGGAGCTTCAAGCCTTACATTACACCTCAAGCCACAAGAAGACCATCATTGTGTGTGTTGATCTTGACACCCTCGATCCTATCTGGCTAGTCATTGCTATCAAGTTGGATGAATGTTACTGAGTGGTGAATAGTACCATCATTGTCTTTATTGCTTGTGGGGCGATGGGGTAGCCTCGTGGTTAAGGCCTTTGCTCGACAAACTTCCCGGTTTAGTTCCCCACATGGGTACAATGTGTGAAGCCCATTTCTAGCGTCCCCTGACGTGATATTGCAGGAATATTGCAAAAAGCAGCACTTTGTTGCTTGCATTTCAGTTTATCTTTCAATTTGTACTGATTCTACTTTGTTAATTTTAGAATACAATTGTTTCATTTCTTTGTTGTTTGTATCTCAGAGTATCTTTACAGCTGATACTCAGTTAACTTTGTACTTTCAACTTGGGAATCAGACAGACAGAAGTAGTATTTGGGCCATAAGGTCTAGGATACAGTTGACAAATACGATACAAATTTCACCTCATCATGAACATTTGAATTTCATACAGATCTTATTTTAAATATTTCATTGAGTTATATAGCTATTAGGTGCTGTACATGACTGCTTTGTGACATGAAAATAGCCTCAACGGTTAGTGGGCCTCTGGAGACTGGTTGTAGCTTCTGTAGATATCTGGCTCTGGAGACTGATTGTAGCTTCTGTAGATATCTGGCTCTGGAGACTGGTTGTAGCTTCTGTAGATATCTGGCTCTGGAGACTGATTGTAGCTTCTGTAGATATCTGGTTCTGGAGACTGATTGTAGCTTCTGTAGATATCTGGCTCTGGAGACTGGTTGAACCTTCTGTAGATATCTGGCTCTGGAGACTGGTTGTAGCTTCTGTAGATATTTGGCTCTGGAGACTGATTGTAGCTTCTGTAGATATCTGGCTCTGGAGACTGGTTGTAGCTTCTGTAGATATCTGGCTCTGGAGACTGATTGTAGCTTCTGTAGATATCTGGCTCTGGAGAGTGGTTGAACCTTCTGTAGATATCTGGCTCTGGAGACTGGTTGTAGCTTCTGTAGATATTTGGCTCTGGAGACTGATTGTAGCTTCTGTAGATATCTGGCTCTGGAGACTGGTTGTAGCTTCTGTAGATATCTGGCTCTGGAGACTGGTTGTAGCTTCTGTAGATATCTGGTTCTGGAGACTGATTGTAGCTTCTGTAGATATCTGGCTCTGGAGACTGGTTGTAGCTTCTGTAGATATCTGGCTCTGGAGACTGGTTGTAGCTTCTGTAGATATCTGGCTCTGGAGACTGGTTGTAGCTTCTGTAGATATCTGGCTCTGGATACTGGCTGAAGCTTCTGTAGATATCTGGCTCTGGAGACTGGTTGTAGCTTCTGTAAATATCTGGCTCTGGAGACTGGCTTTATCTTCTGTAGATATCTGGCTCTAGGGACTGGTTGTAGCTTCTGTAGATATATGGCTCTGGAGACTGGTGGTAGCTTCTGTAGATATCTGGCTCTGGGGACTGGTTGTAGCTTCTGTAGATATCTGGCTCTGGAGACTGGTTGTAGCTTCTGTAGATATCTGGCTCTGGAGACTGGTTGTAGCTTCTGTAGATATCTGGCTCTGGAGACTGGTTGTAGCTTCTGTAGATATCTGGCTCTGGAGACTGATTGTAGTTTCTGTAGATATCTGGCTCTGGAGACTCGTTGTAGCTTCTGTAGATATCTGGCTCTGGAGACTGATTGTAGCTTCTGTAGATATCTGTCTCTGGAGACTGATTGTAGCTTCTGTAGATATCTGGCTCTGGAGACTGATTGTAGTTTCTGTAGATATCTGGCTCTGGAGACTCGTTGTAGCTTCTGTAGATATCTGGCTCTGGAGACTGATTGTAGCTTCTGTAGATATCTGTCTCTGGAGACTGATTGTAGCTTCTGTAGATATCTGGCTCTGGAGACTGGTTGTAGCTTCTGTAGATATCTGTCTCTGGAGACTGGTTGTAGCTTCTGTAGATATCTGGCTCTAATTCGGACTTCACTGTCCTTGTCACAAACAAAAAATACGCGGTTCTCGTCTTCATTAAGGTAATCATTACAAAGTTCACATATGGGGAAGTATACCGGATGGTCGCCTTTGTATCTTTACTTTACTTTACCGTTTATCTTGAAGGTAGTTAGCGATGTTGATAAGAATTGTCTGCATCTCCTGGGCGATCTATCTCCTGGGCGATCTATACATGAGAGATCCTAGGTTAAACGATGTTTCTCGAATATCAGAAGTCCAGTTTTTCTTTCCTACATCATCGAGTGATTTAAGCATTTGGTAAAACTGGTGTGGGCAGCGATCGGTTGTCATTCGTAGAACTTTTATCCAGTACTTGATGGCCTTTGCTTGTGTCGATATAAAAATCAAATGTCTTCCAGTGTCACCTAAAATTGCCTTGTTTCCAAGAGAATTTTCCAACTTTGAGAAGGTGTTTAAAGTTGTTTGTCTGAATCTTTAGGGGGAACTTGTGAATCAACACATAACAATAACATGACTGTGTTCTCATTTCCCTCACATAACTCTCTTATATCAGTGAATTGGATTAAATCAGACAGCCATTTTGTCAATGTAAAATTGCAGTTGGGGTTTTGTGTACCTTTATCCAGCATTTCACTTACATTACTTCCAGCAGAGACCAGAGAATATCTATTATATGGTCTCTGCTTCCAGGTGCTTTCCTGGAGATGAACGAGTGACTCACTGAATATGATAGTGTACAGATCTCAATTCTAATATATGACCAGTCAACGCAGGACACAGTGAGTGAGTGAGTGAGGACAGGACACCAATCGCAGCAAGTGACCTATGACCCTTGAACCATCTGACGAGTGAGTGTGTGGATGCGTTAGTGAGTGAGTAGCTTTTAATTCTGCATTTGAACAGTACTCCAGTTATATCATGGTGTGTCAGCTGAACATAGGATCAAACCCCAAAGTGATGAAAGTCTCAGAAATTTAGAACTTTTGTGAAACCGATGAGTATGTGTATTGTGCTGATAAACACAATTAGGGATTATCCACACAGCAAATTACAGAGATCTTTCTTATGAAATATGTGTGTCATTCACTAAATTTCATGTGTAACACACTGAAGAAATATCTTTTTAAATTGTCTGAAATTCTTTGCTTTTATTTAACAATTCCAATCTACATTAAAATATGAATTCATAAAATCTGGCTTCATTTAAAATTGATAACCCCTTGACTTTGTTTCCAGAAAGAAAGTAATGACATCTATTCAGTTACAAGGCAACTGATACATGAAACCAGGTAAAATATATGTGTTGCCTCAACTATATACTACAGTCAAGACACCTGTAGTTGTAGTTCAACATTGTAAAATAATGTCCATGAAGGATGTGAACTCGAAGGTTGACAAGTACCACTTTCATGAAGTATTACACTTTATAGAACAAACTTTATGGATAACAACTTCTTTTTATTTGTGAGTGCGACGTTTCGATACAGATTCTTGTACCATTGTCAAGCAGGAATTGACAACGGTACCAGAATCTGTATCGAAACGTCGCACTCACAAATAAAAAGAAGTTGTTATCTATAAAGATCGTTCTATATTGTACTTCCCAACTTCTAAAATGCCACTCAAAAAAGGCATAACACTTTTACACAAAGGCAATGTCAGCTGAACTTAAAAGTATACTATCACAATTATATAGGCATCACTAACATACAGCCAACAAAAACATCAACATTAGGCGCTACTTGCTGCTCAGTTGTAACAACGTCCAAACAAAGTCAGTAAAAGAAGTTATTATGATAACAAGCAATCAGTTATGTACACATTAAAAGAATACCAGTACAGCTGCACCTAAAAAGCCTACTTCCTTCATCCCATGTGACATTAATTAAAAACATACTTACTTATTGTTATAAACATTTAAATGTTACATACTTTCTCCTACCATATCAAATAAAACACATTCTCAGATCATTCACAACAGAAATGTGTCAAAAGTCTTCACATCATTCCCAAATCCGAATGTATAAGCTTCGAACTATAGATGTATATTTCAAATGAAAATAGATGGGTACCATTGAGTGACAGCAGAAGAAAATGGAATAAATGTCACGAAATAAAGAAATGATTAGCTAACTTATGACACATCCATGTATTATTTACAAATGTTCTATAACATATCACATGCTCCCATGGTGAATGAAGCCTTAACATTGATAGCTCTTAAAAGATACTCTTCAGATAAATCCTGTACAATAGCTCTCATTCCGGACTCAATGGCATCTTGTAGAGTGACGTCACCTTTTCTTGTTGGTCCGAGGTCCTTTCTTATCCTCCTGTAAACCAAAGAATGGATCCACATAAAGCTGATGTTTACATGTAGCATACCTGTAGTAGATTCATAGACTTCCAGTGATGTCATACCGTTGTTCTATAACGATATTTAATCTTTGAGCAAGAACTTGGAAAGCCGGAAGTCGGGCATACTATTTAGGTTTGCTCCACGAAAATAAGATCCCTCACCCTGCATACCCACCCCTCCCTTCTCACTGCATACCCACCCCTCTCCCTTCACCCCTGCATACCCACCCCTCCTCCTTCACCCTACATGACCACCCTCCCTCTTCACCCTGCATACCCAGCCCTCTCTCCTTCACCCTGCATACCCTCCTCTCTCTCCACCCTACATACCCACCCCTCCCCCTTCATCCTACATACAAACCCTCCCTTCACCCCTGCACACCCACCCTCTCCTTTTACTCTTCATACCACCTGCTCCCCTTCACCCTACATACCCACCCCTCTCCCTTCACCCCCGCATACCCACCCCTCCCTCTTCACCCTGCATACCCACCCTCCCTTCTTCACCCCTGCATACCCACCCCTCCCCTTTCAATTTCTACATACCCATCCCACCCTTTCACCCTACATTCCCACCCCTCAACTCCACCCACTGCTCACTTCTCTTTGATGTAGCCTTGCTGATGTAAGAGAGTAACAGTCCTACACATGACAATCATCACCCACAAGACAATAGCAATCCTACACATGACAATCATCACCCACAAGAGAGTAACAGTACTCCTACACATGACAATCATCACCCACAAGAGAGTAACAGTCCTACACATGACAATCATCACCCACAAGAGAATAACAGTCCTACACATGACAATCATCACCCACAAGAGAGTAACAGTCCTACACATGACAATCATCACCCACAAGAGTGTAACAGTCCTACACATGACAATCATCACCCACAAGAGAGTAACAGTCCTACACATGACAATCATCACCCACAAGAGAGTAACAGTCCTACACATGACAATCATCACCCACAAGAGAGTAACAGTCGTACACAGGACAATCATCACCCACAAGAGAGTAACAGTCCCACATATGACAATCATCACCCACAAGACAATAGCAATCCTACACATGACAATCATCACCCACAAGAGAGTAACAGTCCTACACATGACAATCATCACCCACAAGAGAGTAACAGTCCCACACAAGACAACCATCACCCACAAGACAATAGCAATCCTACACATGACAATCATCACCCACAAGAGAGTAACAGTCCTACACATGACAATCATCACCCACAAGAGAGTAACAGTCGTACACATGACAATCATCACCCACAAGACAATAGCAATCCTACACATGACAATCATCACCCACAAGAGAGTAACAGTCCTACACATGACAATCATCACCCACAAGAGAGTAACAGTCCTACACAGGACAACCATCACCCACAAGAGAGTAACAGTCCTACACAGGACGACCATCAGCCACAAGAGAGTAACAGTCCTACACAGGACGACCATCACCCACAAGAGAGTGACAGTCCTACACATGACAATCATCACCCACAAGAGAGTAACAGTCCTACACAGGACGACCATCACCCACAAGAGAGTAACAGTCCTACACATGACGACCATCACCCACAAGACAATAGCAATCCTACACAGGACAACCATCACCCACAAGAGAGTAACAGTCCTACACATGACAATCATCACCCACAAGAAAGGAGTTCTAACTAATCACGAGATATATTCGACCCTGGAGTGCCAGGTTCACTTGTACTTCCAGCCACAGCTAACGCTGATAGGTCTTAATTGCCCCATAACATCCACACACTCGAGTTGTAGATTTTACAGGATACAGTAAATACCACAAACTATTTCACGCTTTTGAAATGTATTTCTACCCACCCGCCTCAGTGCTTGTACAATTGCAATGATTTCTTCTGCAAAACCTGATCGGAGATAGTGTAATCAGGTATCCAGAAAGCTCCAGCAGTACGTGTCCTGGTCGAATCCTTGGAGGCGTCAGTACTTACTAAATGTGTGTACAATCTGCATATCATTACACAATGCCATTTAGAAAGTGATCAAATGTAACATATGTTATATTTGGGATTACACTTTCTTAGTAAAGTACAGATTCTAGTACTTTTTTTGAGTTGAACCCCATCCGGGATTCGAACTCACACCCTCAGAGTCAGGCACCTAATCGCCAGCACACAAAGTCAGCCGCCTAACCTATTCAGCTACCGCAACTTCCACAAAAATGGAAGTCGGACAACTGGTAGTCTAGACTGCAGGCTTTGTGTACCCCTCTGATAGGTGTTAATTGGCACGGTTCCCACGACCGAAAGCTATGATTACACAATGCCATTTAGAAAGTGGTCAAATGTAACATATGTCATATTTGGGATTACACTTTCTTAGTAAAGTACAGATTCTAGTACTTTTTTTAGTTGAGCCCCATCCGGGATTCGAACTCACACCCTCAGAGTCAGGAACCTAATCGCCAGCACACAAAGTCAGCCGCCTAACCTTACATACTGTATTATTAAACCCCGTAGATTCAATTAAAGTATTATTTTAATTTCAACTAGTTCTTAAAAATTAGGAGTGTGGCCATTTTGCATTTCAGCTTTGCCTACGTTGATTTAGTGTTGGGGGAGTTCCCTCCCTTGCACTGTTAATGTTACGTTCTTTTACAATTTATAATCTCCCTTGGCTAGAGGGCACAGCGGCACGTATCCCGGCACGGTTCGGCTCTAAGATAATACAATCCCACCCACCCTCCGACCCTCCGCATCTTCAACCATGTACACCTGATATGCATTACTCATATCAGCTCTCAAGAATAAAGTTTCCAGCCCTTTTATATTTTGTATTGTCATGATTGTCACATGCAGCTTACGTATGAAACTCCGTAGATTCAATTAATATATGTCTTGTAAGTGTCTGATCAAAATACACTGTCAGGAATTTGGTTTCAGATACTACATCCAGCTTATGGTTCCCAAGGGATAGCCCAATCTTTGTAGGAATTTTCCGGCGAGTGATCATATCATATGAAACATCTCTTCGGAAATCCACTGACTAATGAACAGGAAACCTTGTTCAAGAGGTTCCAATCCGATTTTCGACGCTTGGTTCTAACCATTGTTCACCAATCGCTGTTCATAATAATTAAAGTGTCTTACAAAAACTGCTGCTTATTATAAAGTTGTTATAGTCACGCAAGCACTGCTACTACAATACAATATAAAGCTGTTACCATGGCGGATCCAGTCGGGAGGTGCAGGCACTGCTACTCCTGAAAGTTTTGAACTCTGGTGAAAATGAAGGTGGACTATTTTTCAAATAGTGTGCACCCCCCCTTTCTCAAAAAGCTGTATCCGCCCCTGTATTACGTATAGTCTGATACGTACTGATATCATAGATGTATCAATAAACATATGTATGTTTTGTCTCAGTGTGTACTGCAGTAGGCCTACTGCTGTCTTGACATGGACACAGGTGGCATGACGGGGATGTATGTTAACCGTTAGACGAGCCAGGGACATCACAGACTAAGATGTCTCAGCCCTGCTGTGTGCAGAGACCATACCAGCACGTGTGATACACTGTACGTGTTCACTGTAGGTAACTCCGTCTATACGCGGTGCAGAGTTGCGTCCCCTGGATACTCCACAGATCTGTCATTGCCGTCCCGAATCACGATTAATTCTGATAATGTTTCTTGGTTTATTAAGACCGAACCTATTCTGTTGGTTGGCGAACGTCTGAGACCTGCATTACTTCGGGCTTTCTCCAACGACCGAAAGCGGCCTTCCACCCAAGTCACGGCAGAATGCAGTTTACCGGGCTCGGCACCAGCCGTTGAGCAATTTTCGCTCTATACCGCTACTGCGCTGCAGCGCTGTCTCGCTATATCGCGATAATTGCGCCGGCTCCTTCGCTGCCAGTCTACGATCCTTAGGGTTTAGGGTTTAATTAATCTGAAAAAGTGCGCCCGGTAATGTGCATTACTACCCGGTAAGTTACTAATTATTATACATATGTTCTGAATATCTTTATGAGATGATTTTGGTTATTTGAAACAGTTGTTGATTAACGAAAGTCGAGTATTGTGTAACCAAACTAGGTTATTCAACGATAGTGACGTCATAACGTCGACCTTTCTGTCGCCACCTTGATATTCTTAATTAACATTCTAACTCCATTGAAACAGTTTTTCACCCAAACTGTCAACTAAACAAAACATTAGATTTCAGCATAATTACCATTCAATTTCGAAGGAAATAGTACTTTTTCTCAATTGATTATTTTTAATTGTTTATTTTCATCTATTAAGTAGTTGTGACAGAGTTATCGCCCTTTCATTTTGTTTACATCTAGTTGTGCAATAATTAGATAAGTTTATATAACATGCGGGGAAAATAGCATTCGGAATCGTTCGTATACAAACGTTTTCGAGGTAGAAGTTCAAACGGTATGTGCGAATGTTACCTTTCGCGATTTGGTAAACTGTGTTCTGATTGGTCAATTCAAAAGCTTAGCTGACGCGACCTTCTACTTGGGTTTGTTAGACACATTATAGCAGTGTAACGAATAATACTGAGCCTAAGTTTACTTAGACTGCTTTCAATGAAGATTGGTTTCCACGAATATCAGTCACATCCATTGACAATACCCGACTATTCATTACACACAATAACCTTGAATGAATCGTGGGTACAAATCGTAATTCCACAGAATCAAAGATGGTTACATTTAACAGTATTGGAAGCGTTTGTATATACCATAAACTTTAATTTAATACTTGACTATCTGACCAATCTGTAAAACGTGATATGTACACACTGTGGGCATCAGCATCACCTGAGGTACATTGAGACAGTGAGTGAGTGAGTGAGTTAAACTTTACAGTCACCTGTCTGTACAGAGGTTCTGAAGCACCTGCAGTTGGACAATGTTAGATAGATGTCAAGATTGTAGACATTATTTACCTGGTTTCAGATGGCAACCTCTCAGAAGCTGACGGCACAGTTCTTGTCCTGTACAATATGTACAGAGGTGTTTGACAAGCCCTGTACACTTGTGTGTAATCACACCTTCTGTAGGAAAAGTATCGTCAACTACACCAAAACCAGACCAGAAGCCATCAGTGCCAAGTCCCTCCTGTGTCCATTCTGCAGAAAGATGACGAAAGTGTCCGCCCCTGAGAGACCAGTGGAGGAGTGGGCGGATGACATCAAGCCTATCTTCGTCATCCTGGGACTCTTGGACACGTTTGGTCCTGGATCCAAAGGTACACACCACTATATACTTTCTACCAAAGAGATTTCTTGATATTCCTGTTTGAGAAACGGTAGGATGTAACGATCACCATGTCTGTCCATCAGTATGTGTCGGCAATACGTTTTCCATTTTGAGGAAACAACCACCGACCCAACACTCACCGGTCTTACCAACCCCTGCACCCCCATTCAATTGTCCCACCGGCCCCAGCACTCCTATTCAATTGTCCCACTGGCCCCAGCAGTCCCATTCAATTGTCCCACCCACCCCAGCACTCTCACTCATTCTACCTGTCCCACCCACCTCCGCACTCCCATTCAATTGTTCCACCCACCCAAGCACTCCCATTCACCTGTCCCACCCACCCTGCACTCCATTTCAACTGTCCCACCTGCCCCCAGCACTCCCATTCAACTGTCCCACCCACCCCAGCAGCCCTATTCACCTGTCCCACTCCACCCCAGCAGTCCCATTCACCTGTCCCACTCCACCCCTGCCTTCCCATTCAATTGTCCCACCTCCCACCCCTGCTCTCCCATTCAACTGTCCCACCCATCCAAGCACTCCCATTCACCTGTCCCACCCACCCCTGCACTCCCATTCAATTGTCCCACCCACCCCATCACTCCCATTCACCTGTCCCACCTCCACGCATCCACACCCAGCACTCCCATTCAACTGTCCCATCTCCAATTCTAGAACTCCTATTCAACTTCCACTCCACCACGTGTCCCACCCCACTCCAGCAGTCCTATTCATGTCCACACCTGTCCCACTCCCATCCATATCACTCCCATTGTCCCACCTGTCCCATCCACCCCATCACTCCCATTCACCTGTCCCCACCCATCCATCACTCCCACCTCCACCTGTCCTATCCCACCCCAGCAGTCACATTCACCTGTCCCACCCACCCCCATCACTCCCATTCACCTGTCCCACCCACCCCAGCAGTCATTCACCTGTCCCACCCACCCATCACTCCCATTCACCTGTCCCACCCATATGCAATCCTCCCATTCACCTGTCCCACCCACCCATCCATCCTCCCTGTTCACCTGTCCCATCCACCCAGCAGTCACATTCACCTTCACTCCCACCCACCCATCACTCCCATTCACCTGTCCTGCCCACCATAATACTCCCATTCACTTGTCCCCCATCCATCACTCCCATTCACCTGCCCCCACACACACATTCACCACACATTCCCATTCACCTGTCACACCCACCCCAGCAGTCACATTCACCTGTCCCACGAACCCCTGCACTTCCATTCAACTGTCCCACCCACCCCAGCACTCCCATTCACCTGTCACTCCCACCCCAGTATTCCCATTCACCCGTACCACCCACCCACACACTCCCATTCACCTGTCACACCCACCCCAGCATTCCAATTCACCCGTACCACCCACCCATGCAATCCCAATCACCTGTCCCACCCACCTCAGCACGCCCATTCACCTGTTCCACCCACCCCAGAAGTTCAGTTCACCTGTCCCGACCATCCCAGTTGACGAAACCCCTAACCATTGTACTGAGACTCCCATGTATAAAGCAACAACCACACATGGAGTGCAGGTGTACGATACCAAGTGGCCAACTTATGTGTACTCAGTGTCTGGGTTCCCAACAGTATTCAAAAGGTGAGTCTCAGAAATGTGTCAGTAGGGTGTTACTGAGTTGGTCAATGTTTGTTACTAGTGTTTCCTGTGCTATAAAGATACAATGAGAGATAAACATGAGTAAGTATTTTAAGTAGGCGAGATAACCATATATTAATCTGTGGTGATCTGAATACACGATCAGGACAAGGGAACAATGCTCCAAAGGACGCCGAGTGCATTATTTCTTCTCTTGACCGGTTCGAACGTTATTCGTGTTCAAAACACATATTGCATCCTAAATTTGAAAATAGTTTCCTGTTCAGATGTATTTTTAAACGTACGACAGAATATGCTCTAAATAATTTTTCGCTACTTGGGCAAATTAATATGAACATAAATCAAGCAATAGAGAACTTTGTTGATATTTTAGTAGTGAAAATGTACAATATGACTCGAAGAAACCACGTCTACCTACAAAATGTAAGGTTGCTATGCCGGACGCCCGAAAATGTTTAGAAAATGTCGTACAAACGTTTATGAAGTTATATACAGTAGAACGAAATACAAATGTATATATATCGAACAGGCTGCAGAAACTTTATTGCTGACCTAAATAAATGAAAAAATTACTGATTAACACATACTATCTACTGCCCATCACAGTTTTGTAAACTAATAAAACTCCTGAAAAGTCCTCGAACTACGTCAAGATGTATTTAAAAACAACAGTGGTTTACGCGTTTCAAATTATTATTTTCAATTGAAGAAACGTATGGCGTTCCCAATGTAAACGTTGATGTTAATGATAATATGCTCAGTGCAC
The DNA here is from genome assembly GCF_003918875.1 of Haliotis rubra. Lineage (NCBI taxonomy): Eukaryota > Metazoa > Mollusca > Gastropoda > Lepetellida > Haliotidae > Haliotis > Haliotis rubra. Next base: position 94,710 of record NW_025765120.1, on the reverse strand, counting down.
CCTATGATGATGTGGATTGTTAATGGAATCAGCCATAAGTGATAGTGAGAAAGGTGAAGCTATTAACCACTTGAAATTACGAATGGCACAAGGCCTTGATAATATCTTAGCTGAAATGTGGAAATGTTCGAGGCCTGAAATTCTGTCATTCATTAGAAACATTTTAACAAAATCTTTGATGAAGGTATTTTCCCACATTCCTGGGCGTCCTCTGTTATAATCCCGTTCCCTCAAGAAGTCAATAAGGGGGACTCAAAAGTCCGGACAACTATAGGTGTATATCACTGATGCGTGACTCCTTAATAACAGAATTTCGCTTTGGGCAAATATGCACGACACATCTGGCTTACCTTGAATGCCAGACTGGTTTCCGAGAGAACTATTCAATTACTGATAACATGTTTACTTTATATGCAATAATTAAAAAACGGGTAATAGTAAATAAAACATAAACTATATGTAGCCTTTGTAGATTTTTAAAAAGCATTTGACTTATTTGATCGTTCTAAATTGAGGCAATGTATCACAAAAGTTGGCCTGAGAGGTAAAATGTATTCCACCTTGAATGCTATGTATGCAAATGTTAAATCATGTGTCCGTTGTGGATATGACCCCACAGACGTGTTTGCTTGTCCCAATGGGATGTGTCAGGGATGCATGCTTAGTCCTATTCTGTTTTCCTTTTTCATCAAAGAATTGTACTTTCAAAATTCTTAATTGTGGTAAACATGGAGTACAAATGTTACCTAAATTAGCAGAACTTCTACTACTTCTCTTTCCTGATGATGTAATATTGAGTATCAGACCCTGTTCTTGGACCACAACCTCAACTGAATTTTTGGAAAAAAATATAGCAATGAATGGAAACTATCGGTAAGTTTGTAAAAATATAAAATTGTAGTATATAGGAGGGTGGGCCGAAGTTTTCAAAGAAAGCCACTCAATGCTTAATTTCACGCATATCTTGGTTTGGCATTTCCTCACAAAAGAGCTTCAAAGAAATCCACATTTGTTCTAAACTTTGAAATATTCCCCCCAAATGTCTTTTTTAAACTGTTAGATTCTCAAATACAACCAATTTTTAATGTACGGTTCAGAAATATGGGGATTCCGAAGATACGATTGAAAAAAAACCCACCTTTTTGCATGTAAATATATCTTAGGGTGGCGCCCTCTACGACGAATTCTATGGATTAATGGTGGATGTGGTAGATATGGTTACACATTTTAGACATGCATGAACAACGTCTACCGAAAAATAACCTACAATATGCTCCTACTCTTAAGTAGGTAAGGTAACATGGGCTTCACACATTCGAACCCTTTACTCTCATACGGTTATGGCATTGTCTGGTTGTCCCAGACAATTGGTAATGTTCGTATATTTTAAATAAATTCAGGGAACGCTCCATAAATATATTTTTTTCAATATCTGAAATCGAATATAAACGAAAATACAACAACATTTGAATCTTACAGATCGTTTAAAATACCTTTTCGTACTCACGTCTGGAACGTTACGTGACTTAGTTGTTTGATTCAGATTGGATTTGTCAGAGTTAAGGATCAATCAAGGTAGAAAAATAGGGATTGATAAAAAGGAAATGATTTGTATGTTATTTAAAGGAGCTATAGAGAATGAAATCCACTCTGTCCTTACATGTCCTACTCTTGATAACCTGAGAATTCTTTATATGCCAAAAGTACTTAATTAAACAACAAAGAAATTGCGTTCTCTTCTTCTTTTGGTCTCTAGAAATGATACCGATATTTTACACCTGTCATTATATTTAAAAACATGAAACACGCTTTAAGAAATAACGCATTGAAAGATATTGTATATCCAGATTGATGTAAGGTTACATGTAAGATTTGATTGCGTGAGCAATATAGACTAACAACAAGTCTCTGAATGACAATATTTTACAGAGAAAGAGCTCATAATAAAATTAATAAATATAATGAAAAGGAACCCTGAGACTTTCTTTATTTTCAGCCTGAAGCAGTGGAAATCTAGACTTGCCACAAGATTTCTAGACTTGCGTCGGGCTTTCTCTTGGATATATTTGCTTCAGGGTCTGTATGAGCAGACTATGAGCTATACTGTATATTTTGTTTACTCTGTATGTGGGCCAGATGCCTAAAATACAATAAAGCTTGTTTTCTTCTTCAAAGTACGTGAGATGTTACTTTGCAAATGTGATGTGTTTACAGATACGACCGACTGTACCTACTGCCAAGAACATGGGGAGACAACTCTGGCTGTTGCTTGGTGCTCCGTCTGTGATGATGCACTCTGTGAGAAATGTTATGGAGCTCACAACTGCACCCCATCATTTCGTCACCATGACGTCACTGACCTGTCGGGAGAGGTCAAGGTCAAGGGAAAGCGAAAGGCCATGTGCAAGGAGCACAAACAGGAGTCGCTAGAATTTCTGTGTCAGGACTGCAAGAAGGCCGTGTGTCAGAAATGTTGCATACTTTATCACAGGAAATGTGATGCCGTTGTCACGATCACCTCACAGATGGTGACAATGAAAACAGAGCTGACAGAAATGAAGAAGTCATTAACAAAGAAGGAAGGTGAGACGAAACTTCGTGTGAAGGAACAAAAGTTGCAGGAGCAGAGAGAGAGAGATCATTATTCACTGATGAAGTCACACATTCAGTCCGCATGCCAGAAAGTTATAGATCGGGCCAAGCAAAAGGAAAGGAAACTGCTCGATCGGATGGAAAATATTTCACATAAACACATCGGACAATTGAAAGCAGACATAAAGACAGGTGAGATGTCGGTACTGATGTACCAACATCAGACAGAGCTGATAGACCAGGCTCTACAATCTGAGTGTGACATGGATGTGTATGAGATGTATCAGGGATGTGAGGCCGGTGATGTGGAGGCTGTCGGAGACGCTGACCTGAAGGAGGGAGGAAGAATAGCCAGTGTCACATTCAGACAGGACACAGACAAGCTGAGTAAATCACTGGACGATCTACCGTTGGGTGAGATAAAGGTCCTGTATGAGAGTGTGCTGGACCTGAAGGCTACTCCTGTGTTACAAGACACCATTGACATCAGAGTAGCAGACGATAGGAGTAAACCAAACCCCATTGACGTGACAGTGCTGGTGGTGAATGACATAGACACCGTTGTAGTCACAGACTGGGATAACACCAGTGTGAAGTCCTTCTACGTCAAGAACAACCAGACTCAGCACAGTAAACTCAGTATGGGTGGTCCTCCATTGAGTCTGACCAAGTTGACACACAACCGGGTTTCTGTCACTGTCCCGAGGAGGAACCAGATTGTAATAGTTGAAGTGAACCCTGACCTGGTACTGCGGTCAGCCATCACTCCCAGCAAACGGTATTGGGGTATAACGTCCCTGCCTCAATCAACACTAGCAGTTGGTTCCAACTCTCCTCCCTGTGTTGATATCCTGGATATGACAGGAAGCGTGCTGAGGTCTATCAGTCCACTCCACAAAGGTAAGAAGATCTTACAGTATCCCGACTTCCTCAGTACCACGAGGACAGGTAACATCCTGGTGTCTGACAGGGGAACCAAGTGTGTCGTGTGTCTTACCCCCGAGGGAGATGTGGTGTTCACCTACAGCCCTACAGGAGACACAGCACTGGAGTTTCCTCAGGGTATCACAAGTACCGAGACAGGCGACATCCTGGTTACAGACTTCAATCTACACAGAGTCATCCATCTAACTGAGTCAGGACAGTTTGTAAGAAACATACTGACAAAAGAGGGCGGTATTACGTGTCCTGCGGGTGTCTGTGTAGACCCATCTGGTTACATGTATGTTTGTCTCAGCACTGAAGGAGTTGTTAAGGTGTTCACATGTCTTGCGTGTCTGACGTGACGTAGAAGTATTCACACTCTCAGGTTCCTTACGTCATCAGGGAAGGATCTTTAAAAGCCGAGACAATATGATGTGGAGCATAGACAAGAAATCTTAAAGATTATATTTTGGATACCTCAGGTATACGTATGTCTCCAATACATGATATATCATCACTTAATTGAATAACCCATATGTCTGACAAATGTTTCACAGCCATTAGATAAACAGAATACTATGTCTTGCAGCACACGATAGATGAATGTACTATAGCACTATCAACAAAGTGAAACCGGTTGGCTCAAACATCTTTCATGTATATATTCTCTTTGTTCATATGTTGTGTATCACTTGCTTGATAACGGTGTCAGCTTCTACACCGAAACGCCGCACCCATTACAATAAACAAGTTGTCTTTCCTTAAACAATCGCCCTTTTCATCATACCAATTTCTATATGCCACTTAAGGAAATCAATAAAATCAATTATAAATAATGTGAGTATTTATGTGACTTATGCTTCTCTTCGACACTGATTTCAAGTCAATCAACACGTACTCTAATTTTGTATTAAGAACGAACTAATTATGGCCATGTATTAAGTGAATTAGAGTATGTCAGTAACCCAGTGGTAAAGTATTCAGTCATTACGCTGAAGACCTGGATTCAAGATTCATTAGCCAACCAACTCAAGAGAGAGAATCAGTTTTCAAAAATAATTTTATTCTAAATCTGTGAAACCTGGGTTGAAAGCTTAATAAACTAATTAATTGTTAATGTGAACTACATTGCACTCTGGCTCAGAGTTCAGCTGTGGAATTGTTAGCATCATAAACTAATTATTTCTAAAAGCCTTAATGTGTACTGCATTGTAGCCTGGGTGTCCACTACTGTAACTGTTCAGACCCAGCGTGTCAAGTCTGAACCAAGTACAACGACCACATTCTTAAGCCCCAATGACTCAGGGTTCAACTATGGGAGTGTTACCCATTACCAGGAACCTTTGATCGCCACGTACAAATAGCTATGTAAAACATTAAGTTTGGACGCAAATTTCAACTTAAACATCCTGTTATAAAATTTCAACACAGACAAACTGCAGACGTAAAACTGAATTGTAAGTAGTCAGTCCTAAAAAAGTAGGCCTCTGTGCATTACGATGACAGGTACTTACACAATACACAGTTGAGACAATGTTCCCCAACAATGACATAAAACACAGAAGGAAACATGACATGTCATTGTTTAAAGCTCAGACAATGTACCCCCCTAAAAAGACATTAAAACAGATGTGCCAAGACATGTAGTTTTCACGAGTTAGAGGCCTCATGTTACAGAAAATCATACAAATCCTTTATTCAAACTGGGGGTGACGTCAACAGTTATTAGTGTGACCCAGTTATTGGAGACCGGATACTGACCACGGTGCCAGTGCTGACTTCCTTTGGAGCTGTCCAAGTCCAGGTATATAGTAGTCCAGCACTATTTAAGACCCTCTTCTTACATTCACTGGGAAGAAAATGTTGTATTTGAATTTGTCATGCAACAAGAGTACTTGACACAATACAGTGGCTATAAACACCCTGCACACCAGGGTGATTCTAAGGCGAGCAGTATGGACATATTCAAAGGTCATGCAAATAAGGTCAATGGGTGACTTTCTCAAGACCACTGGGTCTGTGACGGAGACAGTCCACAAAATGTACAGAACAATGCTATATACAGTGCCACAGGTATGTAGCACACTGGGATATATAGTCAACACCTTACAATGTTTACAAGCTTTATGATTTGAGCAGAGATGTCTCAGTAATGGTCTTCAGGTGTCAAACTACCCATAATCAAAACATCAGACTGAAACCCCTTGACATCCTTTTCAAAGGTCACCTTGTTTCAGCTTCTTTGTCAAAAGCTTCTGAGGACATGATGTCAAAAATGAGAGAAAAAATATTTTTAATGAATATAAGAGCATGGTCAAAGTGTAAAAATCCTATTACTTCTTAAATATGAACGCTAGACATTTCATAAAGGCAATACTTGGATCCAACACAGTCAACTAATTGCATTGTTAGTACATATAAAGACGAAAGCACATGAGGCACAGCCGTGCAAATTGCATTCCTGAGCAGTGCCAGATTTAAACGGTCATTACTTGTCATCACTTGTAGACAGGATCCACTACCCCTTTCTTTCTAGCACAGACATCACTTCAAACCAGGTTAGGCTATCCCATCTCCCGCAGGCATCACTTCAAACCAGGTTAGGCTATCCCATCTCCCGCAGGCATCACTTCAAACCAGGTTAAGCTATCCAATCTACCACAGGCATCACTTCAAACCAGGTTAAGCTATCCCATATACCACAGGCATCACTTCAAACCAGGTTAGGCTATCCCATCTCCCGCAGGCATCACTTAAAACTAGGTTAGGCTATCCCATCTCCCGCAGGCATCGCTTCAGACCAGTTTAAGCTATCCCATCTCCCGCAGGCATCACTTCAAACCAGGTTAGGCTAGCCCATCGCTCCAGACCAGGTTAAGCTATCCCATCTCCCGCAGGCATCACTTCAAACCAGGTTAGGCTAGCCCATCTCCCGCAGGCATCGCTTCAGACCAGTTTAAGCTATCCCATCTCCCGCAGGCATCACTTCAGACTAGGATCCTGTTACGTCATGCACCACAGACTTTAGATCTGGTCAGGATCCACTACCCCACATACATCTACCCCAGGACGAGGGATCCAGAACGAGGTGTAGGGGTGCAAACTTGGGTGAAAATGAAGTGTGTACCCTCCTTTTCTCAATAGTGTGCAAACACCCACCCACCCCCACCCCCTTTTTCAAAAGTTGTATCCGCCCCTGAACATACTGAAATCTTCAAAGTGTCAGTGGGTCCTGCGCCTTCCCTAGATGAAGCTTGGTGTCAAATATGAAGATAATCCAGTGAACGGCTCTTGAGATATCTTGCCGACAAAGGTAAAACGTTAAAGTCCCCTTGTGACCTTGAAATGACATGACCGCTAAACGCGCAGCGGGGTATAACACTGAGGAAAAGTGTTATGTGGCGGTGATATTTGTTGTTTAACGCGGCACGAACAGTATCGAAATATCTGGCAGTTAGGGAGCTAACTCTTGCTTCAAGCCTCACATTACATCTCAAACCACAAGAAGACCATCATTGTGTGTGATGATCTTTACACCCTCGATCTGGCTAGTCATTGCTATCAAGTTGGATGAATGTTACTGAGTGGTGAATAGTACCATCATTGTCTTTATTGCTTGTGGGGCGGTGGGGTAGCCTCGTGGTTAAGGCCTTTGCTCGACAAGCTTCCCGGTTTAGTTCCCCACATGGGTACAATGTGCGAAGTCCATTTCTAGTGTCCCCTGCCGTGATATTGCAGGAATATTGCTAAAAGCAGCACTTTGTTGCTTGCATTTCAGTTTACCTTTCAATTTGTACTGATTCTACTTTGTTTATTTTAGAATACAATTGTTAAATACATCACATTTCTTTGTTGTTTGTATCTCAGAGTATCTTTACAGCCTGATACTCAGTTAACTTTGTACTTTCAACTTGGGAATCAGACAGACAGAAGTATATTCAGTAGTATTTGGGCCATAAGGTCTATGATACAGTTGACAAATACAATATAAATTACACGTGATCATGAACATTTGAATTTCATATAGATCTTATTTTAAATATTTCATTGAGTTATATAGCTATTAGGTGCTGTACATGACTGTTTTGTGACATGAAAATAGCCTCAACGGTTAGTGGGCCTCTGGAGACTGGTTGTAGCTTCTGTAGATATCTGGCTCTAATTCGGACTTCACTGTGCTTGTGACAAACAAAAAATACGCGGTTCTCGTCTTCATTAAGGTTATAATTACAAAGTTCACATGGGGGGAAATATACCCGGATGGTCGCCGTTGTATCTTTACTTTACTTTACTTTACCGTTTATCTTGAAGTTAGTTAGCGATGTTCTAAACTTGAAGTAAACTCTTGTAGCTGTTTGTTCCTGATGTTCGTGATATATGATTCACTTTCCAGTGAAAACTTGAATGAAATGTTATGGGTAAGAAAACTGGAACTGTTTATCTCATGATGCCAGTTTGGGAGTGATATATCTTTGAGGCGCTGTTTAAAACTTGATAAGAATTGTCTACATCTCAGACATCTATACATGAGAGATCCTAGGTTGAACGATGTTTCTCGAATATCAGAAGTCCAGTTTCTCTTTCCTACATCATCGAGTGATTTAAGCATTTGGTAAAACTGGTGTGGGCAGCGATCGGTTGTCATTCGTAGAACTTTTATCCAGTACTTGATGGCCTTTGCTTGTGTCGATATAAAAATCAAATGTCTTCCAGTGTCACCTAGAATTGCCTTGTTTCAAGAGAATTTTCCAACTTTGAGAAGGTGTTTAAAGTTGTTTGTCTGAATCTTTAGGGGGAACTTGTGAATCAACACATAACAATAACATGACTGTGTTCTCATTTCCCTCACATAACTCTCTTATATCAGTGAAATTGGATTAAATCAGAAACCCATTTTGTCAATGTAAAATTGCAGTTGGGGTTTTGTGTACCTTTATCCAGCATTTCATTTACATTACTTCGGGGTGCTTTCCTGGAGATGAACGTGTGACTCACTGAATATGATACTTGTGTACGGATCTCAATTCTAATATATGACCAGTCAATTCAGGACACAGTGAGTGAGTGATTGAGGACAGGACACAACTCGCAGCAAGTGACCTGTGACCCTTGAACCATCTGACGAGTGAGTGTGTGGATGCATGAGTGAGTGAGTAGCTTTTAATTCTGCATTTGAACAGTACTCCAGTTATATCATGGTGTGTCAGCTGAACATAGGATCAAACCCCAAAGTGATGAAAGTCTCAGAAATTTAGAACTTTTGTGAAATCCATGAGTATGTGTATTGTGCTGATAAACATAATTAGGGATTCAAACCCACCATTACAGAGTTCCAGACATGCCCAAGGGAGGCAACTCCACACAGCAAATTACAGAGATCTTTCTTATGAAATATGTGTGTCATTCACTAAATTTCATGTGTAACACACTGAAGAAATATCTTTTTAAATTGTCTGAAATTCTTTGCTTTTATTTAACAATTCCAATCTACATTAAAACATTAATTCATAAAATCTGGCTTCATTTAAAAATTGATAACCCCTTGACTTTGTTTCCAGAAAGAAAGTAATGACATCTATTCAGTTACAAAGCAACTGATACATGAAACCAGGTAAAATATATGTGTTGCCTCAACTATATACAGTCAAGACACCTGTAGTTGTAGTTCAACATTGTAAAATAATGTCCATGAAGGATGTGAACTCGAAGGTTGACAAGTACCACTATCATGAAGTATTACACTTTATAGAACAAACTTTATGGATAACAACTTCTTTTAATTTTTGACTGCGACGTTTCGATACACATTCTTGTACCGTTCTCAAGCAGGAATTGACAACAGTACTAGAATCTGTATCGAAACGTCGCATTCACAAATAAAAAGAAGTTGTTATCCATAAAGTTTGTTCTATATTGTACTTCCCAACTTCTAAAATACCACTCAAAGAAGGCATAACACTTTTACACAACGGCAATGTCAGCTGAACTTAAAAGTATACTATCACAATTATATAGGAAACGCTAACATGCAGCCAACAAAAACATCAACATTAGGCGCTACTTGCTGCTCAGTTGTAACAACGTCCAAAACAAAGTCAATAAAAGAAGTTATTCTGATAACAAGCAATTAGTTATGTACACATTAAAAGAATACCAGTACAGCTGCACCTAAAAAGCCTACTTCCTTCATCCCATGTGACATTAATTAAAACATACTTACTTATTGTTATAAACATTAAATGTTACATTTCATACTTTGTACTACCATATCAAATAAAACACATGCTCAGATCATTCACAACAGAAATGTGTCAAAAGTTTTCACGTCATTTCCAAGTCCGAATATATTAGCTATGAACTGTAGATGTATAGTTCAAATGAAAATAGATGGGAATCATTGAGTGACAGCAGAAGAAAATGGAATAAATGTCACGAAATAAAGAAATGATTAGCTAACTTATGACACATCCATGCATTATTTACAAATGTTCTATAACATATCACATGCTCCCATGGTGAATGAAGCCTTAACATTGATAGCTCTTAAAAGATACTCTTCAGATAAATCCTGTACAATAGCTCTGATCCCGGACTCAATGGCATCTTGTAGAGTGACGTCACCTTTTCTTGTTGGTCCGAGGTCCTTTCTTATCCTCCTGTAAACCAAAGAATGGCTCCACATAAAGCTGATGTTTACATGTAGCATACCTGCAGTAGATTCATAGACTTCCAGTGATGTCATTCCATTGTTCTATAACGATATTTAACCTTAGAGCAAGAACTTGGACTAAACGAAGTCGGACATTCTATTTTAGGTTTGCTCCACAAAAATAAGATCCCTCACCTTAATTACCCACCCTCCACTTCTCCCTGTATCCCCCTACATGCCCATCCTCCCCTACATACCCACCTCTCCCCCTACATGCCCATCCCTCCCCCTACATACCTACCCTCCCCCTGCATACCATGCCTCCAACTACATACCACATTTCCCCCTACATACATTGGGGCGTGGTGGGCGAGCTGGCTAAGGCGCCAGGCTAGTGACCCAGCAAGCTTGTGGTGACGGGATCGAGCTCACATGTGACCTGGTGTAAAAACCTTGGAGTCAACTTTGCGTGCAGACTCTTTCAGTGTTGTCACAACCCCTAGTGTACAGTGCACAACCCTGTGCACTTAAAAGAACCCACGAACCCGTTGGTATATGACCAGATGGTGGCCACATGAATACGTGCAAACACCTAGTTGCGGGTACAGCAACGTGCAGTGGACTTGGACAAAATACTGCGACTACGTGTCCCAGTCCACCCAGCTGTGAATGGGTACCTCGTAAGGATGGGAAAGCCACATTAACTCGGTGTGCCTAGTGGCTGCAAGTTGTATATTCCATTAATAACTGTGTCTGTTAACATCCAGTCCACTGCCTGGCTGTGTCCTCCAATGTGCCCTTCTCCTTCCATACCATCCATCCCCATACCATCCACTCCCCCACCCCTCCCCTTCATCCCTGTCCCTATCCACATACTGTCCCCTCCCCATCCCATCCATGTCCATACCCATCCTCCCCTGTGCCCATCCCTGTCCTTCCACATGCCATCCCTGCCATTCCTTCCCTCCTGTGTCCTTGCCTTCCTTTTCCTGCCATGCCTCCATGTGTGTTCCTTGCCTCTCCTCTTCGTCCTTCCTTGTCGTCCCTCTCCCTCCACCTCCTTCACCCTCCTTGTGTCCTCCTTCTGTGTTCATGCCTCGCCCATGATTGCCTCCTTCACCCTTCGTCCATGCCCACCCTCCCCTTTCCACCCTACATCCACCCTCCTCTTCAACCTCTCACCTTCCTTCCACCCATGCCACCCTCCCTTCACCCACTACATACCCACCCCCTCCCCTTCACCCTACATACCCACCCTCCCCTTCACCCTACATACCCACCCCCTCCTCTTCTGCTTGCCCACCCTCCGGTCCCTCACTCCCGCATACCCACCTTCCCCCTTCATCCTACATACCCGCCCCTCAACTCCACCCACCGCTCACCTTCTCTTTGATGTAGCCATGCTGATGTAAGATTTCCCGTGAGAGGTTGTTGATGTGTTTGAATCTGTTGGGGCCAAGATGGATGCCACCATACCAGCGAGTCACCACCGCCATCACATTCTCCGCATTCAGGATCTGTAGGAAGAGGAGTCACTATTCACATGAACAGTCCTACACATGACAACCATCAGCCACAAGAGAGTAGCAGTCCTACACATGACAACCGTCACCCACAAGAGAGTAGCAGTCCTACATATGACAACCGTCACCCACAAGAGAGTAACAGTCCTACACATGACAACCGTCACCCACAAGAGAGTAGCAGTCCTACACATGACAATCATCACCCACAAGAGAGTAGCAGTCCTACACATGACAATCATCACCCACAAGAGAGTAGCAGTCCTACACATGACCATCATCACCCACAAGAGAGTAAGTAGCAGTCCTACACATGACAATCATCACCCACAAGAGAGTAACAGTCCTACACATGACAATCATCACCCACAAGAGAGTAACAGTCCTACACATGACAATCATCACCCACAAGAGAGTAACAGTCCTACACATGACAATCATCACCCACAAGAGAGTAACAGTCCTACACATGACAATCATCACCCACAAGAGAGTAACAGTCCTACACATGACAATCATCACCCACAAGAAAGGAGTTCGAACTTATCACGAGAAATATTCGCCCCTGGAGAGCAAGGTTCACCTGTACTTCCAGTCCACAGCTAACGCTGATAGGTCTTATTTCCCCCATAACATCCACACACTCGACTTGTAGATTTTACAAGATACAGTAAATACGACAAACTTTTTCACGCTTTTGAAATGTATTTCTACCCACCCGCCTCAGTTCTTGTAGAATTGCAATGATTTCTTCTGCAAAACCTGATATATAATCATGAAGTCTGAACACATCGGAGATAGTGTAATCAGGGACCTAGAAAGCTCCAGCAGTACGTGTCAAGGTCGAATCCTTGGAGGCGTCAGTACTTACTAAATAAAGTCCTCACAAATAGCTTTCACCGTATTTGGGTTCATATCCTTCTGAACGGTGGAACTGAGTTCATAGCATAGTCCTGGCTTAAGGAGAAGCCTAGGAGCATGGATGTAGATGGATGTACTGGATTAAAGTGAACAACTCCATGTTGTGCTGCTAGTTTCAGAATGTTTAAACGGAATCTTGCCATGAGACCAGTCACACATGACAAACTCCACACAGTGATTAAGTACATCCGACACTGAATGATAGCTGTCCATAGTCTTCATCTTCATAAAGTATTTCAGGGATATATTTTGTCGTCTGAGAAACAAGGGCATGTCAGAACACTCAGCCTGGAAAGCCGAGACTGGAAGGTTACAAGAGCTCCAGTGCAAATTCTAACAGCTCTAGATTGAATGAGATCAAATTTGATGAGGTGACTTTTAGAGGCACACCTGTAGACTTGGCAGCCATAGTCAATCCTCGACAAGATAAGCGCTTTATATACCACTAACATGGTAGATTATCAGCTCCTAATTGTGTTTTGGACACACACTTCAAAAGAACACTGTTACAACGGCTACAAAGATATACTGTATTATTAAACTCCGTAGATTCAATTAAAATATTATTTTAATTTAAAATAGTTCTTAAAAATTAGGAGTGTGGCCATTTTGCAGTTCATCTTTGCCTACGTTGATTTAGTGTTGGGGGAGTTCCCTCCCTTGCACTGTTAATGTTACGTTCTGTTACAATTTATCATCTCCCTTGGCTAGAGGGCACAGCGGCAAGTATCCCGGCATATACACGGCACGGCTCGGCTCTAAGATAATGCAATCCCACCCACCCTCCTAGTAGTATTCCGCATCTACAACCATGTACACCTTGTATGCATTACTCATATCAGCTCTCAAGAATACAGTTTCCATCCCTTTTATATTTTGTATTGTCATGATTGTCACAAGCAGCTTACGTATGACACTCCGTAGATTCAATTAATATATGTCTTGTAAGTGTCTGATCAAAATACCCCAGGAATTTGAATTCAGATACTACATCCAGCTTATGCTTCCCAAGGGATAGCCCAATCTTTGTAGGAATTTTCCGGCGAGTGATCAGCTCATATGAAACATCTCTTCGGAAATCCACTGACTAACGAACAGGAAACTTTGTTCAAGAGGTTGGAATCCGATTTTCGACGCTTGGTTCTAACCATTGTTCACCCATCGCTGTTCATAATAATTAAAGTGTGAAAGTTTCAGTCTTACAAAAACTGCTGCTTATTATAAAGTTCTAATAGTCATGCAAGCACTGCTACTACAATACAATATAAAGCTATTACCATAGGCGGATCCAGAGGGGAGGTGCACACACACACACACACACCCACACCCCCACACCCCCACACACCCCTTTGTCCTGAAAGTTTATTAAATGACCATTGAAACTCTGGTGAAAAGGAAGTGTGCACCCTCCCTTTTCCCAATAGTGTGCACCCCCCCTTTCTCAAAAAGCTGTATCCGCCCCTGTATTACGTATAGTCATGACGTACTGATATCATAGCTGTATCAATAAACATATGTATATTTTGTCTCAGTGCGTACTGCAGTAGGCCTACTGCTGTCTTGACATGGACACAGGTGGCATGACGGGGATGTATGTTAACCGTTAGACGAGCCAGGGACATCACAGACTAAGATGTCTCAGCCCTGCTGTGTGCAGAGACCATACCAGCACGTGTGATACACTGTACGTGTTCACTGTAGGTAACTCCGTCTATACGCGGTGCAGAGTTGCGTCCCCTGGATACTCCACAGATCTGTCATTGCCGTCTCGAATCACGATTAATTCTGATAATGTTTCTTGGTTTATTAATACCGAACTATTCTGTTGGTTGACGAACGTCTGAGACCTGCATTACTTCGGGCTTTCTCCAACGATCAAAGCGGCCTTCCACCCAAGTCACGGCTTGAATGCAGTTTACCGGGCTCGGCACCAGCCGCTGAGCAATTTTCGCGCTATACCGCTACTGCGCTGCAGCGCTGTCTCGCTGTATCGCGATAATTGCGCCGGCTCCCTTCGCTGCCAGTCTACGATCCTTAGGGTTGATTATTATCCTCAATTGATTATTTTTATTTGTTTATTTTCATCTATTAAGTAGTTTCATTTTGTTTACATCTTGTTGTGCAATAAGTAGATAAGTTTATATAACATGCGGAAAATAGCATTCGGAATCGTTCGAATACAAACGTTTTCGAGGTAAAAGTTCAAACGGCATGTGCGAATTTTACCTTTCGCGATTTGGTAAACTATGTTCTGATTAGTCAGTTCAAAAGGTTAGCTGACGCGACCTTCAGTGTAACGAATAATACTTAGCCTAAGTTTACTTAGACTGCTTTCAATGAAGATTGGTTTATATCAGTCACATCCATTGACAATACCCGACGATTCATTACACACAATAACCTTGACTGATTCGTGTGCAAATCGTAATTCCACAGAACCAAAGATGGCTACATTAACCATAGGCAGTATTGGAAGCGTTTGTATATACCATACACTTTAATTTTATACTTGACTTTCTGACCAATCTGTAAAACGTGATATGTACACAGTGTGGGCATCACCAAAGAAATTTCTTGATATATCTGGTTAAGAAACGGTAGGATGTAGCGATCACCATGTCTGTCCATCATTGTGTGTCTGCCATACGTTTTCCATTTTCAGGAAACAACCACCGACCCAACACTTACCGGTCCCACCTTAACACCCAGGCACTTCCTATTCAATTGTCTCCACCCACCCCAGCACTCCTGATTCACCTGTCCTACCTTAATTCTATCATTCTATTCAACTGTCCCACCCACCTAGCACTCCTATTCAACTGTCCCACCCACCTCCAGCACTCCCATTCAACTGTCCCACCCACCCTGTTTCAGTACCTCCCATTCAACTGTCCCACCCACCACACGATTCCTATTCACCTGTCCCATCTACAATCCTAGTACTTCTATTCAACTGTCCCACCCCATTCTAAAGCACTTCCTATTCAACTGTCCCACCCACCACACCATTCTCCTATTCAAATGTCTCTACCCACCCTCAGCACTCCTATTCCACTGTCCCACCCACCCCAGCATTCTATTCAACTGTTCCACCCCACCCCAGCACTCCTATTCAACTGTCCCACCCACCACACCATTCCTATTCAAATGTCCCACTCCACCCTCAGCACTCCTATTCCACTGTCCCACCCACCCTGGAGTGCTCTCTATTCAACTGTCCCACCTGTCCCAGCAGCACTCCATTCAACTGTTCTACCCACCACAGTACTTCCTATTCAACTGTCCTGCACCCACGCCAGTAATCCTATTCAACTGTCCCACTCCACCCCAGCACTCCTATTCAACTGTCCCACCCACCCCAGCACTCTATTCAACTGTCCCATCCACCCCATTCATCGTATTCACCTGTCACACCCACCCCAGCACTCCCATTCACCTGTCACACTCTACCCCAGCATTCAGATTCACCGATTCACCTGCCCCCACACACACACGCTCCCCATTCACCTGTCACCCCACCCCAGCACTCCCCATTCAACTGTCCCACCCACCCCAGCACTTCCCATTCAACTGTCCCACCCACCACACCATTCCCATTCAACAGTCCCACCTGCCCCAGCACTCCTATTTTAACTGTCCAACCCACCCCAGCACTTCTATTCAACTGTCCCACCTACTCCCAGCAAACCCATTCAACTGTCCTATCCAATCTTATCAATCCCATTCACTCTGTCCCACCCACCCCAGCACTCCCATTCACCTGTCCCACTCCACCCCAGTAGCATTCCCATTCACCTGTCACACCCACCCCAGCATTCCCATTCACCTCTCACACCCACCCCCAGCATTTCCATTCACCCGTCCCACTCCACCCCAGCATTCCCATTCACCTGTCACACCCAGCACAGCATTCACATTCAACTGTCCCATCCACCCCATCAATCCCATTCACCTGTCACACCCACCCCTTCAATCCCATTCACCTGTCACACCCACTCAAGTATTCACATTCACCTGTCACACCCCACCCAGAATTGCCATTCACCCGTCCGATCAATTTCTAGCTTCTCCCATTCACCTGTCCTACCCACCCACGTACTCCTATTCAATCTGGCCTACCTCAACCCCAGTGCAATCCACCTACTCACCCCTGATACAAACATTACTTCCTATTCACTTCTGTCCCATCTACCCCATCAATCCTATTCACTCTGTTCAACTTCCAATTTCTAGTGCCTTATTCAACTGTCTCACCTATTCCTAGCACTTCCTATTCAATCTGCCCCCTCATGCACACACTCCCCTATTCAGTCACACTCATCTCTAGTAGTCACATGTACTTGTCTCTATGAACTCCCTGTACTCCCATTCAACTGTCCTACCCAATTCTAGCACTTCCTATTCACTCTGTCACACCTTACCTCTAGCAGTCCACCTCACATGACCTTACCCTAATTTCTACACACACTCCTATTCAGTCACACTTTCTACCTCAGTAATCACATGTACTCTTGCTCGCTACGGTGAACTCCCTGTAATTTCCTATTCAACTGTCTCTTACCTACTCCTAGCACTTCGTATTCAACTGTCTCTACCTATCTCAGCAATTTCCTATTCAATCTGTCTCTAATTTTCCTAAAGTACTTCCTATTCAACTTTCCTACTCAATTTCTTAGCACTTTATTCAACTGTCACACCTACCTCTCAGTACTCCTATTCAATCTGTCCTACCCACCTTCAGTACTTCCTATTCAATCTGTCTCTACTTTCAACTCCTCAGTACTTCCTATTCAACTGTCCTACCTACTCACACGATTCTATTCAACTGTCTCTCATCTACCCCAGCACTTCCTATTCAACTGTCCTACTCTCTAGTAATTTCCTATTCAACTGTCTCTACCTACCACACCTATTCTATTCAAATGTCCTACCCAATTCTAGCACTTCCTATTCTACTGTCTCTACCTAATTTCTAGCACTTCCTATTCAATTGTTCTACCTCTATCTCTAGCACTCCTATTCAACTTGTCTCTACTCATATCCTAGTGCTTCCTATTCAATTGTCCTTGTACTCTGTCCTAGCATTCCTATTCAACTGTCTCTACCTAATTTAAGCACTCCTATTCCTACCTGTCTCTACTCTAATGCCAGCATCTCCTATTCAACTGTCTCACTCCCACTCTCCAGCAATTCCTATTTAACTGTCTCTAATTCTACTCCTAGCACTTCCTATTCAAGTGTGCTACCTATCCTCAGCTCTCCTATTCAACTGTCTCTACTCTACCTAGCAGTACTTCCTATTCAACTGTCCTACCTCCAATTCTATCAATCCTATTCACTCTGTCACACTCTATCCTGTAATTTCTATTCACTCTGTCACACCTAATTCTCAGTATTCAGATTAACTGATTTCACTCTGCTCTCACACACACACATTCCTATTCACTCTGTCACCTCCTAATTTCTAGCACTCTCTATTCAACTGTCTCCACACAATTCTAGTGCACTTCCTATTCAACTGTCTCTACCTACCACAATTATTCCTATTCAACAGTCTACCTATCTCTAGCACTTCCTATTCAACTTGTCTCACTCTGCCTCCTAGCACTTTCCTATTCAACTTTCTCTACCTACTCTCAGTACTCCCTATTCAAACTGTCTCTAACTACTACAGCACTTCCTATTCAATCTGTCCTCATTCCAATTCTATCAATCCTATTCATCTGTCACACCTTTCAATTTCTGTACTTTCCTATTCACTCTTTCACACCTCCACCTCCTAGCATTCTGATTCACTGATTCACTCTGCCTCTACCCCAACACACACACACACATACTTCCTATTCACTCTGTCTCTACTCTTTACTTTCAGCACTCCTATTCAACTGTCTCTATCAATTCTATTCACTCTGTCTCTACCAATCTCTAGTAATTTCTATTCACTCTGTCACACCTACCTCTCAGCATTCTATTCACTCTGTCACACTCTACTCCTTCTACTATTCTCTATTCACTCTGTCACACTCCAGCCCAAGCATTCTCTATTTACTACCCGATTCCCACCCACCCTTCTACCTGCATTCCTCCTATTCCACTCTGTCACACTCCACTCCCAGCAATCATATTCACTCTGTCACACCCACCTGAAACATTCACATTCATTCTGTCACACTCCTACCTAGAATTTCTATTCACCTGTCTGACTCCAACTTCAGTTTCTCTCCATTCACTCTGTCACACTCCTACCTACGCACTTTCCCTCTATTCAACTGTCCCACTCTACTCCTTAGAACTCCCCACTTGACTCTGCTACCACCTCGTGACACAAATACATACTCCTATTCACTCTGTCTCTATCCCATTTCTTATCAATCCTATTCACTCTGTCCAACCCACTTTCTAGCGCCTTCCTATTCAACTGTCTCCACCTATCCCAGCACTCCCATTCAACTGCCTCCCACACACACACACACACTCCTATTCAGTCACACCAACCCCTAGCAGTCACATGCACTCTGTCTCTATGAACTCCCTTGCACTCCTATTCACCTGTCCCACCTACCCCACACACCTCCTATTCAGTCACACCCAATCCTAGTAATCACATGCACCTGTCTCTTACGAACCCTGTACTCCTATTCAACTGTCTCCACTCTAATTCCTAGCAATTCCTATTCAACTGTCCCACACCTATCTCTAGCACTCTCATTCAACTGTCCTACTAACCTCTCAGCACTTCCTATTCAACTTTTCTCTACCCACCACACGATTCTATTCAACTGTCTCCATTCTACCCCAGTACTTCCTATTCAACTGTCCTACACTCCACCCCAGCAATTCTATTCAACTGTCTCACCCACCACACGATTCTCATTCAAATGTCTCCCACCCACCCTAGCACTCCTATTCCCACTGTCCTACCCACCTCCCAGCAATTCCCATTCAACTGTTCCCACCTATCTCAGCACTCCTATTCAACTGTCTCTACCTATCCTAGTGCTTCCTATTCAACTGTCCCACTCTGTCTCAGCATTCTATTCAACTGTCTCCCACCCACCTCTAGCACTTCCTATTCAACTGTCTCACCCACTCCAGCACTCTCATTCAACTGTCTCCCACTCCACCCTCTAAGTACTCCTCGATTAACTGTCTCACCTACCTCTAGCACTTCCTATTCAAGTGTGCCACCTATCCTGTGCTCTCCCATTCAACTGTCTCCACCCACCTCAGCACTTCCTATTCAACTGTCCCACCCACCCCTATCAATCCTATTCACCTGTCACACCCAATTCTGCACTTCCCATTCACTCTGTCACACCCCACTCCCAGCATTCATTCAGATTCACTGATTCACCTGCCCCCCACACACACACACTCCCATTCACCTGTCACCTCTTACCTCCTAGCACTTCCTATTCAATCTGTCCTAACACCTCCCAGCACTCCTATTCAACTGTCCCACCCACCACACCATTCTCTATTCAACAGTCCTGCACTCTATCCCAGCACTCCCATTCAACTGTCCCACCTGCCCCAGCACTCCCTCCTATTCAACTTTCCCACCCACCCCAGCACTCCCATTCAACTGTCCCAACCACCACAGCACTCCCATTCAACTGTCCTGCATCCACCCTATCAATCCCATCTATCTGTCACACCCACCCTGTACTCCTATTCACCTCTCTTACACTCCACCCCAGCATTCTGATTCACCGATCTCACCTGCCCCCAACACACACACACACACCCCATTCACCTGTCCCACCCACCACCTCAGCACTCCTATTCAACTGTCCCATCAATTCCCATTCACCTGTCCCACCAACCCCAGCACTCCCATTCAACTTTCTCCTGCACCCACCACACGATTCCCATTCAACTGTCCCATCTTACCCTAGCACTCCTATTCAACTGTCCCACTACCTACCCCAGTGCACTTCCTATTCAACTGTCCTACTCCACCACACCATTCCTATTCAAAATGTCCCACCCAATTCCCAGCACTCCTATTCCACTGTCCCTTACCCACCCCAGCACTCCCATTCACACTCTGTCACACTCCACCCCAGCATTCCCATTCACCTGTCACACCTTACCCCTATCATTCCCATTCACCTGTCACACCCAGCCAAGCATTTCTCATTTACCCTGACCCACCCACCCCTTGTAGTATTCCCGACATTCACCTGTCAAGCACCTACCTCTCAGCAATTACATTCTTACTCTGTCACAATTTCCACTGAAGTATTTCATATTCATTCTGTCACAATTTCTACCTAGAATTTCGCTTCACCTGTCTGATTCCAATCTCTCAGTTTCTCTATTCACTCTTGTCAAGCTTGCTGCCCAATTTCCACGTACTTTCTATTCAATCTGTCTCTACTCTACCTTGTAGAATCTCCCAATTTGACTCTGTTGCAATTTCTGACACAAATATACTCCTATTCACTCTGTCTCTATCTAATTTCTATCAACTTGTCTATTTCACTTCTGTTCCAACTCTAATTTCTAGTGCTCTTTGTTCAATCTGTCTCACTCTATCCTAGTAGCATTTCCTATTCTAACGTTTCTCTACACACACATACTTCCTATTCAGTCACACTAACTCCCTAGCAGGTCAAGCATGTACTTGTCTTTATGAATCCCTGTAATTTCCTATTTCACTCTGTCTCTACTCTAATTTCTACACATTTCTATTCAGTCACAATTTACTCTAGTAGTTTCATATGTACTCTGCTCCTACGAACTCCTGTAATTTCCTATTCCAATCTGTCTCTACCTACCAATTCTTAGTACTTCCTTATTCAACTGTCTCTACCTATCTCTAGGCACTTCCTATTCAATCTGGGGTTCCACTTCAACTCTTGTGCAATTTCTATTCAACTTTTCTACCCACTACAATGAGTTCTCTATTCCAACTGTCTCATATCTACCTCTTAAGTAATTTCCTATTCCAACTGTCTCTACCCAATTTCTAGCAATTTCTATTCAATTGTCTCACTCTTACTACAATTATTTCTCTAGTTCAAATGTCTCACCTTGGGCCTCAGTACTTCCTAGAGTTCAACTGTCTCTCACTCTAATTTCACTAATTTCCTATTCACTTGTTCACCACCTATCCTAGCACTTCCTATTCAATTTGTCTCACTCTGTCCTAGTGCTCTTTCCTATTCAATCTGTCCTCACTCTGTCTCTAGTATTCTAGGTTCAACTGTCTCACCTGTAATTTCTAGCACTCTCTATTCTACTGTGCCCACCTAATGCTAGTACCTTGGCTCAACGTTCTCATTCACTTACCTCAGCACTTTCCTATTTTGAACTGTCTCACTCTATTTCTAGCACTCTCTATTCTGTAATCTGTCTCTACCTACACTCCTATCAATCTCTGTCTTTACCTGTCAAGCACCCAATTTCTGCACTTCCTATTCACTCTGTCAAGCACCCCAATTCCTAAAGTATTCAGTATTCACTCTCGATTCACCTGCTCTCTCTCACATACATGCTTCCTATTCACTCTGTCACTTCCTAATTTCTAGCACTTCCCCTGGCCCAACTGTCTTACATACACTAGCACTACCTATTCAATCTGTCCTGTACTCCACCACACTATTCTCTATTCAACAGTCTCTCACTCATCTCTAGCACTTCCTGTATTCAATCTGTCTCTACTCCTGCCTCTAGTACTTCCTATTCAACTTTCCTACCTACCTCAGCAATTCTATTCAACTGTCTCAAATCACAGCATAGTACTTCCTATTCAACTGTCTCCCATTCCATTCTATCAATCCTTATTCATCTTGTCACACCTAATTTCTGTATTTCCTAGTTCACTCTTCTCACACTCCAATTCTAGTATTCTCCTGAGTCACCATTTTCACTCTGCTTCCTCTCAACACACACACACACTCCTGGCTCACTCTTGTCTCACCCATTCTTCAGTACTTCCTATTCAACTGTCTCATCACCTGCCTTCACCTGTCTCTACTCTATCTCAGCACTTTCCTATTCACTCTGTCATACAATTTCCTCTTAGTGCATTCCTCTTCACTCTGTACAAGCACTCCACTCTATCATTTCTATTCACCTGTCAGCACCCAGCCAAGTATTCTCATGTACCTGGGACTACCTTACCCTAGCATTCTATTCACTCTGTCAAGCACTCCCCAATTTCCAGTGCCTACATTCACTCTGTCACACTCCACTGAAGTATTCTACATTCATCTGTCACAATTCTACCTAGAATTTCTATTCACCTGTCTCGACTCTAGTTCCTGTGCTTCCTATTCACTCTGTCACACCTACCTTACGCACTTCCTATTCAACTGTCCCTACTTCCAATTTGTGAATCCCACTGGACTCCAAGGCAATTTCTGGGACACAAATATACTTCCTATTCTACTCTGTCTCATCTAATTGACAATCTCTATTCACTCTGTCTAACCTAATTCTAGTGCTTCCTATTCAACTGTCTCTACTCTATCTCAGCACTTCCTATTCAACTGCTCTCTACACACACATACACATACTTCCTATTCAGTCACACCAACTCCTCAGCAGTCACATGCACTCTTGTCTTCTATGAACTCCCTGTAATTTCTATTCACTCTGTCTCACTCCCAATTTCACACACTTCCTATTCAGTCACACCTAATTCTAGTGTAATTACATGCACTCTGTCTCTACGAACTCCCTGTACTCTGTCTAAATGCTCTTACCTTATCTCAGTACTTCCTATTCAATCACATGTCTCCACCTATCCTAGTGTTCCTATTCAACTGTCTGCCCTACCTGTCTCAGTATTCTATTCAACTGTCTCCACCTGTTCTCCTTAAAGCACTTCCCATATTCAACTGTCCCACCTCTAACGCCAGCATATTCCTATTCAACTGTCCCACCTAATTTCTCAGCACTCCTATTTAACTGTCCCACTACCCAATTTCTAGCAATTTCTATTCAACTGTCTGTCTCACCCACCTCTATCAATCCTCCTATTCACCTGTCACACCTACCTGCACCATTCTATTCAAATGTCCTGTACTCTGTCAGCACCTACTCCAGCATTCTTACCTAATTCAGATTCTCCACTGATTCACCTGGCTCTCACACACACACTAATTCCTATTCACTGTCTGTCACCCTAATTTATTCACCCTCAGCACTCCTCCTGATTCAACTGTCCCACCTACCACCCTCCTATTCACTTCCCTATTCCAACTGTCCTCAACTGTCCCACCTCACACTATTCTCTATTCAACAGTCCTGTAATTCTATCCCAGCACTCCCATTCAACTGTCTCCACCTACCTCAGCACTTCCTATTCAACTTCTCTTTCCCACTCAGCAATTCCCAGCACTCCTATTCAACTGTCCCAAACCACCTCACAGCACTCCTATTCAACTGTCCCATCCAATTCCTATCAATCCTATTCACTCTGTCACACCCACCTCTGTACTCCTATTCACCTCTCACACCTCCACCCCAGCATTCCTGATTCACCGATTCACCTGCCCCCCCAACACACACACACACACACTCCCCATTCACCTGTCCCACCCACTCAGCACTCTATTCACCTTGTCCCACTCCAATTGACAGTATTCCATTCACCTGTCCTACCCATCCCAGCACTCCCATTCATTCTGTCTTCACCTACCCCTAGCAGCATTCCCATTCAATGTACCCTGTCACACCCCAGCTTCCCATCATTCCCATTCACCTGTCACACTCCACCCAGCCAAGCATTCTCACATTACCCGACTACCTCCACCTGTGTACCTCTCCATTCCCCCCCATCCCTCCCATTCACCTGTCACACCTAATTCCCAGCATTCCTACATTCACCTGTCACACCCACCGAAGCATTCCTACATTCACTCTGTCACACCCCACCCTGTCTCCAATTCCCATTCACCTGTCCGACCTAACTCAGCTCTCCCATTCACCTGTCACACCCACCCACGCACTCCTATTCAACTGTCCCACCCACCCTATTCAACTGTAACTCCACCTGACTCCAACCACCCCCGGGACACAAACACACTCCTATTCACCTGTCCCATCCACCCCATCAATCCCATTCACCTGTCCAACCCACCCCAGCGCTCCTATTCAACTGTCCCACCCATCCCAGCACTCCCATTCAACTGCCCCCCCACACACACACACACTCCCATTCAGTCACACCAACCCCAGCAGTCACATGCACCTGTCTCATGAACCCCTGCACTCCTCATTCACCTGTCCCACCCACCCCACACACTCCCATTCACCTGTCACACCTCCACCCCAGTAATCACATGCACCTGTCTCACGAACCCCTGCACTCCCATTCAACTGTCCCACCCACCCCAGCACTTCCCATTCAACTGTCCCACCCATCCCAGCACTCCCATTCAACTGTCCCACCTGCCCCAGCACTCCCATTCAACTTTCCCACCCACCCCAGCACTCCCATTCAACTGTCCCAACCACCACAGCACTCCCATTCAACTGTCCCATCCACCCCATCAATCCCATTCACCTGTCACACCCACCCCTGCACTCCCATTCAACTGTCCCATCAATTCCATTCACCTGTCCTACCAATCCCAGCACTCCCATTCACCTGTCACACCTACCCCAGCATTCCCATTCACCTGTCACACCCACCCCAGCATTCCCATTCACCTGTCACACCCAGCCAAGCATTCCCATTCACCCGGCACTCCACCCACCCCAGCATTCCCATTCACCTGTCACACCCACCCCAGCATTCACATTCAACTGTTCCATCCAACCAATCAATCCCATTCACCTGTCCCATCCACCCCTGCACTCCCATTCACCTGTCACACCCACCTCAGCACTCCCATTCAACTGTCCCATCAATCCCATTCAACTGTCCCACCCACCACAGCACTCCCATTCAACTGTCCCATCCACCCCATCAATTTCATTCACCTGTTCATCCCATCCCAGCTCTCCTATTCACTTGTCAAACCCACCCCAGCAATCCTATTCAACTGTGCCACCCACCCCAGCACTCCCTTTCAACTGACCCACCCCATCCCACCCCACCCACACACACCCATTCAGTCACGCCCACCCCAGCAGTCACATTCACCTGTTCCCACCACACACACACACGCTCCCATTCACCTGTCACACCCACCCCTTCACTCCCATTCACCTGTCACACCCACCCCAGCATTCACATTCACCTGTCCCTCCCAGCCCAGCATTCCTATTCACCTGTCCCACCCACCCACGCGCTCCCATTCACCTGTCACACCCACCCCAGCATTACCATTCAACTGTCCCACCCACCACAGCTCTCCCATTCACCTGTCCCCTTCCACCCCAGGAGTTCAGTTCCCCTGTCCCGACCATCCCAGTTGACATGACTCCTTAACCCTTGTACTGAGACTGATAAAGCAACGCCCACAGATGGACTGCAGGTGTACCATATAAAGTAGCCAGCTTATGTGTCGCTGGGGGCTTCACAGAATTCAATAAGTGATCGTCACAGAAATGTGTCAGTAGGGTCTTACTGAGTTGGTCAATGTTTGTTACTAGTGTTTCCTGTGCTATAAAGATACAATGAGAGATAGACATGGGTAGGTGTTTCAAGTAGGCGAGATAACCATATACTAATCTGTGGTGATCTGAATAATAATAATAGCATGCTTGTAATGCGCTGTTCTCCATGTACAACATGCTCAAAGCGCAAGACATAGAAGTACATACAAACAGACTATAGGAGAGAATAAAAGATTAGAGAGATACATGGAAACAATGCAATGAATTATCGTTTACATTCATAAGCTAATCTGAAAAAGTGCGTCTTTAGTAAAGATTTAAAATTAGAAAGTTCAGAACAGTCACGTAGATATTGAGGTAGTTGATTCCAGGCTGTAGAGGCTGCATACGAAAAGGACCTTTCACCATACGTAGAAGTCCTAACAGTGGGGATAACGAGGAAACGTTTATCCTGTGAACGGAGAGAGCGACATGGGCGGTGCTGTGTGAGGGACTGGGCCAGATACGAAGGGGCAGATCCAGACAGACAGCGGAAAGTGAGGCACAGAAGCTTGAATTGAATCCTATAGTGAATGGGCAGCCAGTGTAAAGAATGTAGGAGTTTCAGAGCGTCCTCAGATTTACGTAACTGGGTCACTATACGTGCAGCAGCGCTTTGCACACGCTGAAGTTTCCTTATCTGTGTCTTAGTGGCACCAGCGAGAAGGGAGTTACAGTAATCAATCCTGCTCATAACTAGAGACAGGACAAGAGTGGTGGCAGATTCGGTGGTGAGATATGGTCGGATATGTCCAATAGTACGCAACTGAGCAAAGCAGCTCTGGACTAGATGGGAAACGTGATCATCCAGTGACACATCTGAGTCGATAATCACACCAAGGTCTTTGACCTTGTCAGCGATTTTGATGTTTGTATTATCAAACCTAAAACATGTAAGACCACACTGTGATCTCCTTTTCTGTGGCCCTAGGACAATGCATTCCGTCTTGTCACTATTCAGTTTTAGTTTGTTGTAATGCATCCACGCCTTGATGTCTTCACAACAAGTGCTCAATTCACTCAAAGCCCTATGCGCCTGAGGTGGCCTTGACTCCATGGATCTGTAGACTTGAGAGTCATCAGCATAGTGATGTCTGTCCGCTTCATGTCTTTCCACGACACTTCCAAGCTCCTTTATATACAAGGTGAAAAGAACCGGTCCTAAGTCTCGGTGCTATGATGGCTACGGTAGGCGGACTGTAGATGATCATGAAGGTCATGTTTATCAAGATGTTCAGAAAGTCGTGTGCATACAGCACGCTCAACTAACTTGGAAAGATAACTGAGATTAGATACTTGCCGGTAGTTGCCAAGCAGATCAAAGTCTAAGTTTGGCCTTTTCAGGAGTGGCTTCACTAGAGCTGATTTAAAGGAAGACGGCATAATTCCATATTCAAGACTAATGTTGATGATTTTTGTAAGAGTCGGAATTAAAAGATCAATGTTATCAAGGATGATGGATGTCGGCACAGGGTCCTGAATACACGATCAGGACAAGGGAACAATGCTCCAAAGGACGCCGAGTGCATTATTTCTTCTCTTGACCGGGTCGAACATTATTCGTGTTTAAAACATAGATTGCATCCTTAATTTAAAAATAGTTTCCTGTTCCGATGTATTTCTTAATCGTACGAGAGAATATGCTCTCAAATAATTTTTTCGCTACTTGGGCAAATTAATTTGAACCTAAATCAAGCAATAGAGAACTTTGTTGATATTTTAGTAGAATCTGCAGATTGCATGATAATAAACTAAAAATGTACAATATGACTCGAAGAAACCACGTCTACCTACAGAACGTAAGGTTGCTGTGCCGGACGCTCGTTAAGCCCTGAAAATGTTTAGAAAATGTCGTACAAACGTTTATGGAGTTATATACAGTTGAACGAAATACAAATGTATATCGAACATGCTGCAGAAACTTTATTGCTGACCTAGATAAATGAAAAAAATACTGATTAACACATACTATCTACTGCCCATCACAGTTTTGTAAACTAATAATACTCCTGAAAAGTCCTCGAACTACGTCAAGATGTATTTAAAAACAACAGTGGTTTACGCTTTTCAAATTATTATTTTCAATTGAAGAAATGTATGGCGTTCCCAATGATAAACGTTGATGTTAATGATAATATGCTCAGTGCACCCTATGATGATGTGGAAGAATTGTTAATGGAATCAGCCATAAGTGATAGTGAGAAAGGTG
The DNA here is from genome assembly GCF_003918875.1 of Haliotis rubra. Lineage (NCBI taxonomy): Eukaryota > Metazoa > Mollusca > Gastropoda > Lepetellida > Haliotidae > Haliotis > Haliotis rubra. The sequence continues at coordinate 66,335 of NW_025765120.1, read as the reverse complement.
AAGCTATTAACCTCTTGAAATTACGAATGGCACAAGGCCTTGATAATATCTCAGCTGAAATGTGGAAATGTTCGAGGCCTGAAATTCTGTCATTCATTAGAAACATATTTAACAAAATCTTTCATGAAGGTATTTTCCCACATTCCTGGGCGTCCTCTGTTATAATCCCGTTACTCAAGAAGTCAATAAGGGGGACTCAAAAAGTCCAGACAACTATAGGTGTATATCACTGATGAGTGACTCCTTAATAACAGAATGTCGCTTTGGGCAAATATGCACGACACACTACCAGAAAGCCAGACTGGTTTCCGAGAGGACTATACACTTACTGATAACATGTTTACTTTATATGCAATAATTAAAAAACGGGTAATAGTAAATAAAACATAAACTATATGTAGCCTTTGTAGATTTTTAAAAAGCATTTGACTTAGTTGATCATTCTAAATTGTGGCAATGTATCACAAAAAGTTGGCCTGAGAGGTAAAATGTATTCCACCTTGAATGCTATGTATGCAAATGTTAAATCATGTGTTCGTTGTGGATATGACCTCACAGACGTGTTTGCTTGTCCTAATGGGATGCGTCAGCGATGCATGCTTAGTCCTATTCTGTTTTCCTTTTTCATCAATGAATTGTACTTTAAAATTCTTAATTGTGGTAAACATGGAGTACAAATGTTACCTAAATCAGCAGAACTTCTAATACTTCTCTTTCCTGATGATGTAATATTAGTATCAGACCCTGTTCTTGGACCACAAACTCAACTGAATTTTTTGGAAAAAATATAGCAATGAATGGAAACTATCGGTAAATTTGTAAAAATATAAAATTGTAGTATATAGGAGGGGTGGGCCGAGTTTTCAAAGAAATTCTCTCAATGCTTACAATTTCACGCATATCTTGGTTTGGCATTTCCTCACAAAAAGAGCTTCAAGAAATCCACATTTGTTCTAAGCTTGGAAATATTCCCCCCAAATGTCTTTTTTAAACAGTTAGATTCTCAAATACAACCAATTTTAATGTACGGTTCAGAAGTATGGGGATTCCGAAGATACGATTGAAAAAACCCCACCTTTTTTGCATGAAAATATATCTTAGGGTGGCGCCCTCTACGACACATTCTATTGATTAATGGTGGATGTGGTAGATATCCACTTAACAAAACAGATGCCGTAAATTCTGGTTACACATTTTAGACATTTCGTCCACCGAAAATAACCTACAATATGCTCCTACACTTAGGTAGGTAAGGTAACATGGGCTTCACACATTCGAACCCTTTTACTCTCATACGGTTATGGCATTGTCTGGTTGTCCCAGACAATTGGTAATGTACGTATATTTTTAAATAAATTCAGGGAACGCTATTTTTTTTCAATATCTGAAATCGAATATAAACGAAAGTACAACATTTGAATCTTACAGATCGTTTAAAATACCTTTTCGTACTCACGTCTGGAACGTTACGTGACTTAGTTGTTTGATTCAGATTGGATTTGTCAGACTTAATGATCAATCAAGGTAGGAAAATAAGGATTGATAAAAAAGAAATGATTTGTATGTTATGTAAAAGAGGTATAGAGAATGAAATCCACGTGTCGTACTCTTGATAACCTGAGAATTCTTTTTGTGCCAAAAAGTACTTAATTAAACAACAAGAAATTGCGTTCTCTTCTTCTTTGGTCTCTAGAAATGATACCGATATTTTACACCTGTCATTATATTTAAAACATGAAACACGCTTAAGAAATAACGCATTGAAAGATATTGTATATCCAGATTGATGTAAGGTTACGTGTAAGATTTGATTGTGTGAGCAATATAGACTAACAACAAGTCTCTGAAATGACAATATTTTACAGAGAAAGAGCTCATAATAAACAAAATAAAATCTAATTAAAAGGAGCCCTGAGACTTTCTTCATTTTCAGCCTGAAGCTGTGGAAATCTAGACTTGCCACATTTTCTAGACTTGCGTGGGCTTTCTTGGATATATTTGCTTCAGGGTCTGTATGACAGACTATGAGCTATACTGTATATTTTGTTTACTCTGTATGTGGGCCAGATGCCTAAAATACAATAAAGCTTGTTTTCTTCTTCAAAGTACGAGAGATGTTACTTTGCAAATGTGATGTGTTTACAGATACGACCAATTGTACCTACTGCCAAGAACATGGGGATACAACTCTGGCTGTTGCTTGGTGCTCCGTCTGTGATGATGCACTCTGTGAGAAATGTTATGGAGCTCACAACTGCACCCCATCATTTCGTCACCATGACGTCACTGACCTGTCTGGAGAAGTCAAGGTCAAGGGAAAGCGAAAGGCCATGTGCAAGGAGCACAAACAGGAGTCACTAGAATTTCTGTGTCAGGACTGCAAGAAGGCCGTGTGTCAGAAATGTTGCATACTTTATCACAGGAAATGTGATGCCGTTGTCCCGATCACCTCACAGATGGTGACAATGAAAACAGAGCTAACAGAAATGAAGAAGTCATTATCAAAGAAGGAAGGTGAGACGAAACTTCGTGTGACGAAACAAAAGTTGCAGGAGCAGAGAGAGAGAGATCATTATTCACTGATGAAGTCACATATTCAGTCCGCATGCCAGAAAGTTATAGATCGGGTCAAGGAAAAGGAAAGGAAACTGCTCTATCGGATGGAAAATATTTCACATAAACACATCGGACAAATCAAAGCAGACATAAAGACAGGTGAGATGTCGGTACTGATGTACCAACATCAGACGGAGCTGATAGACCAGGCTCTACAATCTGAGTGTGACATGGATGTGTATGAGATGTATCAGGGATGTGAGGCTGTAGGAGACGCTGACCTGAAGGAGAGAAGAAGAATAGCCAGTGTCACATTCAGACAGGACACAGACAAGCTGAGTAAAGCACTGGACGATCTACAGCTGGGTGAGATAGAGGTCCTGTATGAGAGTGTGCTGGACCTAAAGGCTACACCTGTGTTACAAGACACCATTGACATCAGAGTAGCAGACGATTGGAGTAAACCAAACCCCATTGACGTGACAGTGCTGGTGGTGAATAACACAGACACCGTTGTAGTCACAGACTGGGATAACACCAGTGTGAAGTCCTTCTACGTCAAGAACAACCAGACACAGCACAGTAAACTCAGTATGGATGGTCCTCCATTGAGTCTGACAAAGTTGACACACAACCGGGTGGCTGTCACTGTCCCGAGCAGGAACCAGATTGTAATAGTTGAAGTGAACTCTGACCTGGTAATGCGGTCAGCCATCACTACCAGCAAACAGTATGTGGGTATAACGTCCCTGCCTCAATCAACACTAGCAGTTGGTTCCCATTCACCTCCCTGTGTTGAAATCCTGGATATGACAGGAAACGTGCTGAGGTCTATCAGTCCACTCCACAAAGGTAGCAACATCTTACAGTATCCCAACTTCCTCAGTACCACGATGACAGGTAACATCTTGGTGTCTGACTGTGGAACCAAATGTGTCGTGTGTCTGACCTCCGACGGAGATGTGGTATTCAGCTACAGCCCTACAGGAGACACAGCACTGGAGTGTCCTCAGGGTATCACAAGTACCGGCACAGGCGACATCCTGGTTACAGACTGCAGTCTACACAGAGTCATCCATCTGACTGAGTCAGGACAGTTTGTCAGAAACATACTGACAGAAGAGGGCGGTATTACGTGTCCTGCGGGTGTCTGTGTAGACCCATCTGGTTACATGTATGTTTGTCTCAGAACTGAGGGTCCTATCAAGGTGTTCACGTGTAACCACAGTCAAGTCTATGTGTCTGACGTGGCATACATGTAATCACACTCTCAGCTTCCCATCAGGGAAGGATCTTTAAAAGCCGAGACAGTATGATGTTGAGTATACACAAGAAACCTTAAAGATGACAAGATATATTTTGGATACCTCAGGTATATGGATATCTCCAATACACGAGATATCAGCATATAATTGTATAAACGATATGTCTGACATATGTGTCCCTGACAGAAGATTAACTGAACTCCAAGTCTTGCAGTAAACGTTAGACCCATGTACTACAGTACAACAAAGTGAAACCGGTTGGCTCAAACATCTTTCGTGTACATATTCTCCTTGTTTATAATGATGTGTATCACCTGCTTGATAACGGTGTTAGCATCTACACCGAAACGTCGCATCCACTGCAATAGTCTATCTTTAAAAAATCTTACCTGTTCATCATACCAGCTTCTGTATGCCACTCGAGGAAATCAATTTTAAATGTTGTGAGTATTTATGTCACTTATGCTTCTCTTCAACCTGATTTCAAGTCAACCCGTATTCTAATTTTTTATTACATACCCATGTAAACTTAGGATAGTAATACAGGGGTGCAATACGGATGACGTGGTCAAATTCTATTGCACTCCAGATTCCGTATTGAACCCCTGCCGGTTCTAGTTTCTCCAAAGCTCGGCACTTTCCGGGATTTTCCGTACCCACCTAACGAGAGGTGTGTCAATTGAATATAATAATATGATTTTTAGGTTGTATGTGATTAATTTAGAAACTTAAAACAATATCGTACTTGTTGATTACATTAAAAGATTGAAAGAAAAAAAATGTGTTTCTCTTTTTTCACGTCACATACATCGTCTGCTTGTTGTCAAAATGTCGGCAACAATGACATCGATGGTACTATTCATCAAGGCTTATTTGACATGTTATTCGACGAGAATTTTGGTACGTTTGAACTGGAATACTCTATGATTACTTTGGAATCATCACCAGTGCCTCTCGTAACATCAAAGATCTTAAGGCCTACATCGAGACCAAGAAAAGTGTCACCACGGTACAGAAAACAAACAGTCTTGTTTCTAAATTCAACCATTTTTTATTGGAAAACAATGTGAAACAAGACATGCTGACCCTCCCTCCCCAAGAACTTGATGTTGTTATTGCATCCTACAGTCTTCCTCTGGAGAAGGACAATGGTGAACCCTACGAACCTGACACATTAACCTCCTACCATCGCGTCATTGAGCGCCACCTTCATGACAACGATGACCCCTCTAACATTGTGCAAGATGCGGAATTCCGTACAAGTAGAAACGTTCTTGAAGTAAACAGGAAAGAACTAAAACAAAAGGTAAGGGGAATCGGCCAAATAAATCCGTGGCTCTGTCAGTGGAAGATGAGGAACGGTTGTGGGAAAAGTGCGAATTTGGGAGTCATTCACCTCAGTCAATTTTGAACACTTTATGGTACTATTTTACTAAAGTGTTTGGATTGCGTGGGCGGGATGAAAGCAGCAAATGAAAATGAGGTGACGTTCAGCTTAAAACAGATTCTGATGGCCAGGAGTATCTGGAGTTTTGGGAAAGGGAGACTGAAACAAGGGACGGACCTTCCACTCACCATCGCATGTTCAATCCTAAAATATTCCCCGGAAATGAAACATGTATCCTCACACTGTACAAATCATTTGCCAAGCAACGGCTGAAAAGCATGTTAGCTCCCGATGGACCATTTTACCTAGCGATCAATCACAAGAGAAAGTCTGACGGTCTATGTTTTCAAATCGGTCTTCTTGGCATCAACACACTCTGTGGCCTCGTGAAAAACATGGATTCCCGTTCCGGTTTGGTCGGCAAAATCACAAATCACAGTGCTCGAAATTCCATGTGTACACAGCTGCTTCATTCCGGTGTAGAACCGACGACAATATGTCAGTTGTCAGGGCACAAAACTGTGAAGTCTCAATGACTATGCTGTTTCTTCCCTCCCAATGCAGAAACACATGTCTAGTAGCCTTACTGGTAGTAAAGAAAACTCTCTTGTTCCTGTTGACAATTCGTCTAAAGGTGGGGCGGTGGGGTAGCCTAGTGGTTAAAGCGTTGGCTCGTCACGCCGAAGACCCGGGTTCGAATCCCCACATGGGTACAATGTGTGAAGCCCATTTATGGTGTCCCCCGGCGTGATGTTGCTGGAATATTGCTAAAAGCGTTGTAAAACCAAACTCAGTCAGTCAGTCAGCCGTCTAAAGCTGTCTCTCACCAACAACGCATGTCACTTCTAAAATGGTTTGAATGTATAGTTTGGCATGAAATGCATGTGGACCCGTTTTTTTCTAATTATCTCTTCATCCAATGATCCAATCGATCTCAAACTGTGCAAGTGGATGTTTTGTCAGACAACCTAATCACATTGTAAATCACCAATTTTATGCATTTGTATTAAAGAATCTGTCTATGTAACTGTCAACAAAATAAACAGGAGAACGCAGACTTTTCTTCAATGAGTGCACATGATTGTGTGTGCTTGTGTCCGAGGGAACGGGGCTTTAGCAGTTGTTGAGTTCTAACTATAGGTGGTCAGATTAATGATTTAGTGTAAATATACTTTCTGTGTTCTTTAAATGCATTTCCACTTAGGTACTGCATAAACAAAATATGACATTAACATTACAGATTTAAAGATTTTAACCTACAGAATAATTCTCACTAATGGGTTTTGTGGTTAATGTTGAACAACTCAGAGAAACAAACTCCGTATGATGGTTAACAGTTGGCACCCACCTTACCCTATTCACGACCTGTGACACCTATTCATACCTGCCACGTGCATAGCTGACCTACATTGACGAACGTTGACCTTTATGACCAAACACTGCCGCTGTTACAGGTCATTGGCTCCCTCCCTCTGCAACCAGTCTGCGTTCTGCTGTTAATTTTGTTGACAGTTACATAGACAGATTCTTAAATACAAATGCATAAATTCGGTGATTTACAATGCGATTAGGTTGTCTGACAAAACATCCACTTGCACAGTTTGGGATAGATTGCATCATTGGATGAAGAGATATTTACGAAAAACGGGTCCACATGCATTTCATGCCAAACTATAGGCCTAACAACAGTCAGGTAAACCAAAACACTACTACAATACACGGAATGACATCTGGATTATTCAGCAACAGTAACGTTTACGGTGACACCTTCAATATCAATTTTAACTGGTATTCTCAAACAAACTGACTTATTTGGAACAGACCACATGCAAACTAGTGTCGATTATATTGTATTACAAAGGACACTTTTTATATGCCCATTTTGAAATTAAACTTCATAATAAACGATAGCTGGCGTAAATAATTATAACTTTGATATTGAAACTATTAAGGATGTAGCTACCATGAAGTCTCACTATCACTATAAAAAGGAAGACATAGGAGGGGTCGTCTCAAAAGCAAAACCAGGACTGGTGTCGCAGACGGTGATTGGGATCGGGCTGGGGGATAGAGATATCAGCTAAGATATGATAATCCTTTAGGGGAATTAAGCTGGCAAAGTAAACGGCATGTCATAACAATTTACAAATAACATCCAGTCCTGTCGATCATCGGGTGGTCATGCCACCTATATATTTTGCGACATTTAATACGATAGCTGATTTAATCTTTTCTATGGGTATCATACTCTTTTACACATCTCAACATAAACTTTATGAAAGAAAGACACGTAATCAATAGATGAAACATATTCAACACACATGAAAAGTATATCATCTTATTTGAGATGACCCCTTGTGCCTGTAGGCAGCACATCCATTTCAGACACCCACGTCTTAGACACTAAATACAGAGATTAATTAAAACAACACCCAAGGCTGAGCGACCTTATTGCCATCTTTAGTCTGATCTATTGTTTTCAGCAGCTGTTCCTATTTTTTCTAAGCTTTGACATGCCTTTTCTGGATATCTAACTATGCATCCCACTGAACGCCCTGTTAGGCCGATATGGGTTTTTTCGATTATGCTATTTGCAATTGTGTAAATTTTAGGGATATAGAGTAACAGCCTAAAAACAGTTGTTTTCTATTTCCGACAGTACTTTAGGTTTGTCAGCGCCCAACCATTTTGCTGGACTTTTACCCTTCGGTACGAAGTGCAGATATCGCACAAGATCATCTTTACCTGTCCTGACAGGTAATACTTTATCGCGGATGTACATTTACCCTCTACACCGCTGGTGACGCCCACACGGCAAGTGGCGGTTGTGAAGTGTGAAGGTGGACAGTGCGGTAAGTTGCTATACATCATAATGTATCAAATACTGGATGGTTGGTCCTGGTATTGATGGAAACACAAGCACACTGTTTCTGGTTATCTGATGTTTCAAGTATTCAATATATTTATAACTATTTACGCCCTGTCCAAGGCCTCAGTCCAAAGTCGAATATTGTTTGTTGTATTCCGTCAGATCTTGACGAGTAAAGTGAGTCGATAATTATGTGTAGTTTATGTCAACAATGATAATTATGTGTAGTTTATGTCAACAATGATAATTATGTGTAGTTTATGTCAACAATGATAATTATGTGTAGTTTATGTCAACAATGATAATTATGTGTAGTTTATGTCAACAATGATAATTATGTGTAGTTTATGTCAACAATGATAATTATGTGTAGTTTATGTCAACAATGATAATTAGGTGTAGTTTATGTCAACAATGATAATTAGGTGTAGTTTATGTCAACAATGATAACTATGTGCAGTTTATGTCAACAATGATAATTATGTGTAGTTTATGTCAACAATGATAATTAGGTGTAGTTTATGTCAAAAATGATAATTATGTGTAGTTAATGTCAACAATGATAATTATGTGTAGTTTATGCAAGCAGTGTGTGTGTATTAGTCTCCTGTCGTGGTCTACAGCCGCCACAATCTCCCGTGTGTCACCTGTGCCCTACATACATTGTACATGTAGATAGTGTACACAACAAGGAAGTGCATGTTTCTACTTTCGTTATGGTAATGAGCACACGTGATCAACACGGAATGACGCATGAGGTATTCAGTCAGCTGTTGTGCTCCACTGATACTTCAAGAAAATCATAATCATCATATTGACCATTTCACAAGGGGGAATTTTGCTATATATGGCTTTATTGTGTCATAGCAAGTAAACCAACTGTAAGAGCGCAACGTGTATTCAGGATTTGTACCAATTTCTCGCCAGTTGTAACGGACACTCTTCTTGTGGGAAAATGGTCTTTTTCTGGTTTAACTGTTCCTCTGTCAAGTACAACTATGTTATATTTAGGAACTATAATATTTAGGATAATATACTTGGTGTTGAAGAACAATCTCCGCACCTCAGACGGCTGGGCAACCCGTGCCCCTTTTGCTGGGTCATTTAATTTGCATGTGAGACGATCTTAGCGCTATAGCGGTCGTAACACCCTTGCTTCAGTATAGACATAAGATAGTCGTAGGGCTAAGATGGCTTCGTGCATGTGGCCCCTGAAGTCCCGGAGATATCACATGCTATGGCTGTCCATATCTAACGACTTCTAGGTCGATCAACACATGGCCGTGTGGGGCTGCAAATACTCTTTTACTCTTAATCTCATTATTAGATCTCAGAATTAGTCTGCCACAAAAGTTTGATGGAACTTTTTTACCATTGATATTGGCTATTCACATCCATTGACAACACCCGACGATTCATTACACACAATATCCTTGATTCGTGTGTGCAATTCGTGATTCCACAGAACCAAAGATGGTTACATATACCATAGACACTATTTGAAGCGTTTATATATGCCATAAGCTTTAATTGCATACTTTACTATCTGACCAATCTGTAAAACGTGATATGTACACACTGCGGCATCAAGTGATCAAACTTTAAGGTACACTTGTCTGTACAGTGGTTCTGAAGCACCTGCAGTTGGACAATGTTAGATAGATGTCAAGAGTGTAGACATTATTTACCCGATTTCAGATGGCAACCTCTCAGAAGCTGACGGACCATTTCTTGTCCTGTGCAATATGTACAGAGGTGTTTGACAAGCCCTGTACACTTGTGTGTAATCACACCTTCTGTCGGAAATGTATCGTCAACTACACCAAAACCAGACCAGAAGCCATCAGAGCCAAGTCCCTCCTGTGTCCATTCTGCAGAAAGATGACAAAAGTGTCCGCTCCTGAGAGACCAGTGGAGCAGTGGGCGGATGACGTCAAACCTATCTTTCTCATCCAGGGACTCTTGGACTCGTTTGGTCCTGGATTCAAAGGTAGCTACAACTTTATACCCTCTACCCAAGAGATATATGTATATTCCTGTTTGAGAAACAGTGAGATATAGCGATCACCACGTCTGCCCGTCTGTTTTCCATTTCCGGAGAAGAATTCCTAAATCGTTGGCCAAGTGTGCAAAAGTAACCAAATAACATTTGCTGCAAATATAACGAGTCTAGTGGTCTATGTCAGTAGATTAGTGGCAGAAGAATGTCCTACCCACCCCAGCATTGTCATTCGCCTGTCCCACCCACCCCAACCCTCCCATTCCCCAATCCCACCCACACCAACGCTCCCATCCACCTCTCCCACCCACCCCGATTCTCCCAATCAACTGTCCCACCCACCCGAACACTACCATTCACATGTCACACTCACCCCGGCATCCTCATTCAACTGTCCCACCCACCCCTGATTCTCCCACTCATCTGTCCCACCCACCCCGATTCTCCCAATCATCTGTCCCAACCACCCCAACACTCCCATTTCCCTTTCCAGCCCACCCCAACACTCCCATTCACCTGCCCCACCCACCCCAACACTCCCATTCACCTGTCCCACCCACCCCGGATTCTCCCAATCATCTGTCCTATCCACCCCAGCATCCTCATTCACCTGTCCCACCTACCCCGATTCTCCCAATCATCTGTCCCACCCACCCCAGCAGTCCCATTCACCTGTCCCATCCTCCCCAGCATCCTCATTCACCTGTCCCACCCACCCCGATTCTCCCAATCATTTGTCCCAACCACCCCAACACTCCCATTCACCTGTCCCACCCGCCCCATCACTCCCATTTACCTGTCCCACCCACCCCGACTCTCCAATTCACCTGTCCCATCCACCCCAGCATCCTCATTCACCTCTCCCACCCACCCCGATTCTCCCAATCATCTATCCCACCCACCCTAGCAGTCCCATTCACCTGTCCCAACCACCCCATCACTCCCATTCACCTGTCACACCCACCCCAGCACTCCCATTCACCTGTCACACCTACCCAAACACTCCCATTCACCTGTCACACCTACCCAAACACTCCCATTCACCTGCCATACATACCCCGACTATCCCATTCACCTGTCCCACCCACCCTAGCTGTCCCATTTACCTGTCACACCCACCCCAGCACTCCCATTCACTTGTCCCACCCACCCCAACGCTCCCATTCACCTGTCCCACCCACCCCAACACTCCCATTCACCTATCTTATCCACCCTAGCAATGCCATTGCTTGTCCCTACCGACCCTGTAATAACATTCACCTGTCACGCCACCCCAGTAGTCCTTTCACCTGCACCACCCACCCCAACACTCCCATGCACCTGTCCCACCCACCCCAACACTCCCATTCACCTGTCCAACCCACCCCAGTAGCCCTGTCCCCCCCACCACGATTCTCCCATTTTACCTGTCACAACCACCCTAGCAGTCCCATTCACCTGTTCGACACACCCCATCACTTCCATTCCCCCCACCCACCCCACCCCAGTAGTCCCATTCACCTCTCCCACCCACCCCGATTCTCCCATTTACCTGTCACACCCACCCCAGTAGTCCCATTCACATGTCCCACCCACCCCAGCACTCCCATTCACCTGTCTTATCCACCCCATCACTCCCATTAACCTGTCCCACACACCCCAGGAGTCTCATTCACCTGCCCAACCCATCCCGACCCTCCCATTTACCTGTCCCGATCACCGCATCCCAGGAGTCCTGTTCTGTTCTGTTCTTTCCCGACCATCCCAGTTGACATGACTCCTTAACCATTGTACTGAGACTCCCGTGTATAAAGCAACGCCCACAGATGGACTACAGGTGTACCATATAAAGTGGCCAGCTAATGTGTGGCTGGGTGCTCCACAGAATTCAATAAGTGATCGTCTCAGAAATGTGTCAGTAGGGTCTTACTGAGTTGGTCAATGTTTGTTACTAGGGTTTCCTGTGCTATACAGATACAATGAGAGATAAATATGTGTAAGTCTTTCAAGTAGGCGAGATGTTATTTTGCAAATGTGATGTGTTTACAGATACGACCAATTGTACCTACTGCCAAGAACATGGGGAGACAACTGTGGCTGTTGCTTGGTGCTCCGTCTGTGTTGATGCACTCTGTGAGAAATGTACTGGAGCTCACAACTGCATCCCATCATTTCGTCACCATGACGTCACTGACCTGTCTGGAGAGGTCAAGGTCAAGGGTAAGCGAAAGGCCATGTGCACAGAGCACAAACAGGAGTCGCTAGAATTTCTGTGTCAGGACTGCAAGAAGGCCGTGTGTCAGAAATGTTGCATACTTTACCACAGGAAATGTGATGCCGTTGTCACGATCCCCTCACAGATGGTGACAATGAAAACAGATCTGACAGAAATGAGGAAGTCATTATCAAAGAAGGAAGGTGAGACAAAACTTCGTGTGAAGGAACAAAAGTTGCAGGAGCAGAGAGAGAGAGATCATTATTCACTGATGAAGTCACATATTCATTCCGCATGCCAGAAAGTTATAGATCGGGCCAAGAAAAAAGAAAGGAAGCTACTCGATCGGATGGAAGATATTTCACATAAACACATCGGACAAATGAAAGCAGACATAAAGACAGGTGAGATGTCAGTACTGATATACCAACAACAGACGGAGCTGATAGACCTGGCTCTACAATCTGAGTGTGACATGGATGTGTATGAGATGTATCAGGGATGTGAGGCCGGTGATGTGGAGGCTGTCGGAGACGCTGACCTGAAGGAGAGAGGAAGAATAGCCAGTGTCACATTCAGACAGGACACAGGCAAGCTGAGTAAAGCACTGGACGATCTACAGCTGGGTGAGATAAAGGTCCTGTATGAGAGTATGCTGGACCTGAAGGCTACTCCTGTGTTACAAGACACCATTGACATCACCGTAGCAGGCAATAGGAGTACGGCAAACCCCAATGACGTGACAGTGCTGGTGGGGAATGACACAGACACCGTTGTAGTCACAGACTGGGGTAACACCAGTGTGAAGTCCTTCTACGTCAAGAACAACCAGACACAGCACAGTAAACTCAGTCTGAGTGGTGACCCATGGAGTCTGACCAAGTTGACACACAACCGGGTGGCTGTCACTGTCCCGTACAGTGAACAGATTGTAACAGTAAAAGTCAAACCAGACCTGGAGTTACTGACAACCATCACAACCAGCAAACAGTATGTGGGTATAACGTCCCTGACTCCATCAACACTAGCAGCTAGTTCCCAGTCTCCTCCCTGTGTTGATATCCTGGATATGACAGGAAACGTGCTGAGGTCTATCAGTCCCCTCCACAAAGGTAACGACATCTTACAGTATCCCAACTTCCTCAGTACCACGAGGACAGGTAACATCCTGGTGTCTGACTGTGGGACCAGCTGTGTCGTGTGTCTGACCCCCGAGGGAGATGTGGTATTCTGCTACCGCCCTACAGGAGACACAGCACTGAATTATCCGCGGGGTATCACAAGTACCAGCACAGGCGACATCCTGGTTACAGACTACAATCTAAACAGAGTCATTCATCTGACTGAGTCAGGACAGTTTGTAAGAAACATACTGACAGAAGAGGGCGGTATTAACTTTCCTGTGGGTGTCTGTGTAGACCCATCTGGTTACATGTATGTTTGTCTCAGCACTAAAGGAGTTATTAAGGTGTTCAATTGTAACCACATACAAATCTTGCGTGTCTGACGTGACGTAGGAGTATTTACACTCTCAGCTTCCTTCCGTCATCAGGGTAGGATCTTTAAAAGCCGAGGCAGTATGACGTGGAGCATAGACAAGAAATCTTAAAGATTATATTTTGGATACCTCAGGTATATGTATGTCTGCAATACATGAGATATCATCACTTAATTGAATAACCGATATGTCTGACAAATGTTTCACAGCCATTAGATAAACAGAATACTATGTCTTGCAGCACACGATAGATCAATGTACTATAGCACTATCAACAAAGTGAAACCGGTTGGCTCAAACATCTTTCATGTATATATTCTCCTTGTTGATAATGTTGTGTATCACTTGCTTGATAACGGTGTCAGCAACTACACCGAAACGTCGCATCCGTTACAACAAACAAGTTGTCTTTCTTTAAACAATCGCCCTTTTCATAATACCAATTTCTATATGCCACTTAAGGAAATCAATAAAATCAATTTAAAATAATGTGAGTATTTATGTGACTTATGCTTCTCTTCGACACTGATTTCAAGTCAATCAACACGTATTCCAAGTTTATATTAAGGACGAACTAATTATGGCCATGTATTAAGTGAATTAGAGTCTGTCAGTAACCCAGTGGTAAAGTATTCAGTCGTTACGCTGAAGACCTGGATTCAAGATTCATTAGCCAACCAACTCAAGAGAGAGAATCAGTTTTCAAACATAATTTCATTCCAAATCTGTGAAACCTGGGTTGAAAGCTTAATAAACTAATTAATTGTTAATGTGTACAAATCGCACTCTGGCTCAGAGTTCAGCTGTGGAATTGTAGGCATCATAAAGTAATTATTTCTAAAAGCCTTAATGTGTACAGCATTGTAGCCTGGGTGTCCACTACTGTAACTGTTGAGACCCAGCGCGTGTCAAGTCTGAACCAAGTACAACGGCCACATTCTTAAGCCCCAATGACTCAGGGTTCAACTATGGGAGTGTTACCCATTACCAGGAACCTTTGATCGCCACGTACAAATAGCTATGTAAAACATTATGTTTGGACGCAAATTCCAACTTAAACATCCTGTTATAAAATTTCAACACAGACAAACTGCAGACGTAAAACTGAATTGTAAGAAGTCAGTCCTAAAACAGTAGGCCTCTGTGCATTAAGATGACAGGTACTTACACAATACACAGTTGAGACAATGTTCCCCAACAATGACACGAAACACAGAAGGAAACATGAAATGCTATTGTTCAAAGCTCAGACAATGTTCCCCAACAATGACACAAAACACAGAAGGAAACATGACATGTCATTGTTTAAAGCTCAGACAATGTACCCCCCCCCCCCCCCCCCCCCCCCAAAAATACATTAAAACAGATGTGCCAGGTGTATTTTTCACGATTTAGAGGCCTCATGTTACAGAAAATCATACAAATCCTTTATTCAAACTGGGCGAGATGTCAACAGTTATTAGTGTGACCCAGTTATTGGAGACCGGATACTGATCACAGTGCCAGTGCTGACTTCCTTTGGAGCTGTCCAAGTCCAGGTATGTAGAAGTCCAGCACTATTCAAGACCCTCTTCTAACATTCACTATGAAGAAAATGTTGTATTTGAATTTGTCATGCAATAAGAGTACTTGACACAATACAGTGGCTATAAACACCCTGCATACCAGAGGATGATTCTAAGGCGGGCAGTATGGACATATTCAAAGGTCATGCAAATAAGGTCAATGGGTGACATTTCTCAAGGCCACTGGGTCTGTGACGGAGACAGTCAACAAAATGTACAGAACAATGATATATACAGTGCCACAGGTATGTAGCACACTGGGATATATAGTCAACACCTTACAATGTTTACAAGCATTATGATTTGAGCAAAGATGTCTCAGTAATGGTCTTCAGGTGTCAAACTACCCATAATCAAAACATCAGACTGAAACCCCTTGACATCCTTTTCATAGGTCACCTTGTTTCAGATTCTTTGTCAAAAGCTTCTGAGGACATGATGTTAAAAATGAGAGAAAAAATATTGTTAATGAATATAAGAGCATGGTCAAAGTGCAAAAGGCAATGTGCAAGAATTACTTCTTAAAATATGAAAGCTAGACACTTCATAAAGGCAATACTGGATCCAACAAAATCAACTAAGTGCATTGTTAGTACATATAAAGACCAACGCATATGAGGCACAGCCGTGCAAATTGCATTCCTGAGCAGTGCCAGATTTATACGGTCATCACATGTCATCACTTGTAGACAGGATCCACTACCCCTTTCTTTCTAGCACAGACATCACTTCAAACCAGGTTAAGCTATCCCATCTCCCGCAGGCATCACTTCAGACCAGGTTAGGCTATCCAATCTCCCGCAGGCATCACTTCAAACCAGGTTAAGCTATCCAATCTACCACAGGCATCACTTCAACCCAGGTTAAGCTATCCCATCTACCACCGGCATCACTTCAAACCAGGTTTGGCTATCCCATCTCCCGCAGGCATCACTTCAAACCAGGTTCAGCTATCCCATCTCCCGCAGGCATCACTTCAAACCAGGTTAGGCTAGCCCATCTCCCGCAGGCATCGCTTCAGACCAGGCTAAGCTAGCCCATCTCCCGCAGGCATCACTTCAGACCAGGTTAAGCTATCCCATCTCCCGCAGGCATCACTTCAGACCAGGTTAGGCTATCCCATATCCCGCAGGCATCGCTTCAGAACAGGTTAAGCCATCCCATCTACCACAGGCATCACTTCAAACCAGGTTAGGCTAGCCCATCTCCCGCAGGCATCGCTTCAGACCAAGTTAGGCTATCCCATCTCCCGCAGGCATCACTTCAGACCAGGTTAAGCTAGCCCATCTCCCGCAGGCATCACTTCAAACCAGGTTAAGCCATCCCATCTCCCGCAGGCATCACTTCAAAACAGGTTAGGCTAGCCCATCTCCCACAGGCATCGCTTCAGACCAGGTTAGGCTAGCCCATCTCCCGCAGGCATCGCTTCAGACCAGGTTAAGCTATCCCATCTCCCGCAGGCATCACTTCAGACTAGGATCCTGTCACGTCATGCACCATAGACTTTAGATCTGGTCAGAATCCTCTACCCCACATACATCTACCCCAGGACGAGGGATCCAGAACGGGGTGTAGGGGTGCAAACTTGGGTGAAAATGAAGTGTGTACCCCTCCTTTTCTCAATAGTGTGCAAACACCCACCCACCCCCACCCCCCTTTTTCAAAAGCTGTATCCGCCCCTGAACATACTGAAATCTTCAAAGTGTCAGTGGGTCCTGCGCCTTCCCCAGATGAAGCTTGGTGTCAAATATGAAGATAATCCAGTGAACGTCTCTTGAGATATCTTGCCGACAAAGGTAAAACGTTAAAGTCCCCTTGTGACCTTGAAATGACATTGTGACCGCTAAACGCGCTGCGGGGTATAACACTGAGGAAAAGTGTTATGTGGCGGTGATGTTTGTTGTGTAACGCGACACGGAACAGTATCGAAATATCTGGCACGTTAGGGGAGCTAACTCTTGCTTCAAGCCTCACATTACATCTCAAGCCACAAGAAGACCATCATTGTGTGTGATGATCTTTACACCCTCGATCCTATCTGGCTAGTCATTGCTATCAAGTTGGATGAATGTTACTGAGTGGTGAATAGTACCATCATTGTCTTTATTGTTTGTGGGGCGGTGGGGTAGCCTCGTAGTTAAGGCCTTTGCTCGACAAGCTTCCCGGTTTAGTTCCCCACATGGGTACAATGTGCGAAGCCCATTTCTAGTGTACCCTGCCGTGATTTTGCAGGAATATTGCTAAAAGCAGCACTTTGTTGCTTGCATTTCAGTTTACCTTTCAAATTGTACTGATTCTACTTTGTTTATTTTAGAATACAATTGTTAAAAACATCACATTTCTTTGTTGTTTGTATCTCAGAGTATCTTTACAGCCTGGTACTCATTTAACTTTGTACTTTCAACTTGGGGATGAGACAGACAGAAGTATATCCAGTAGTATTTGGGCCATAAGGTCTATGATACAGTTAACAAATACAATATAAATTACACGTGATCATAAACATTTGAATTTCATATAGATCTTATTTTAAATATCTCATTGAGTTATATAGCTATTAGGTGCTGTACATGACTGTTTTGTGACATGAAAATAGCCTCAACGGTTAGTGGGCCTCTGGAGACTGATTGTAGCTTCTGTAGATATCTGGCTCTGGAGACTGGTTGTAGCTTCTGTAGATATCTGGCTCTGGAGACTGGTTGTAGCTTCTGTAGATATCTGGCTCTGGAGACTGGTTGTAGCTTCTGTAGATATCTGGCTCTGGAGACTGGTTGTAGCTTCTGTAGATATCTGGCTCTGGAGACTGGTTGTAGCTTCTGTAGATATCTGGCTCTGGAGACTGGTTGTAGCTTCTGTAGATATCTGGCTCTGGAGACTGGTTGTAGCTTCTGTAGATATCTGGCTCTGGAGACTGGTTGTAGCTTCTGTAGATATCTGGCTCTGGAGACTGGTTGTAGCTTCTGTAGATATCTGGCTCTGGAGACTGGTTGTAGCTTCTGTAGATATCTGGCTCTGGAGACTGGTTGTAGCTTCTGTAGATATCTGGCTCTAATTCGGACTTCACTGTCCTTGTCACAAACAAAACATACGCGGTTCTCGTCTTCATTAAGGTTATCATTACAAAGTTCACATATGGGGAAATATACCCGGATGGTCGCCTTTGTATCTTTACTTTACTTTACCGTTTATGTTGAAGTTAGTTAGCGATGTTCTAAACTTGAAGTAAACTCTTGTAGCTGTTTGTTCCTGATGTTCGTGATATATGATTCACTTTCCAGTGTAAACTTGAATGAAATGTAATGGGTA
Source organism: Haliotis rubra (assembly GCF_003918875.1). Lineage (NCBI taxonomy): Eukaryota > Metazoa > Mollusca > Gastropoda > Lepetellida > Haliotidae > Haliotis > Haliotis rubra. The sequence continues at coordinate 47,696 of NW_025765120.1, read as the reverse complement.
AGAAAACTGGAACTGTTTATCTCATGATGCCAGTTTGGGAGTGATATATCTTTGAGGTGCTGTTTAAAACTTGATAAGAATTGTCTACATATCCGACATCCTGGGCGATCTATACATGAGAGATCCTAGGTTGAACGGTGTTTCTCGAATATCAGAAGTCCAGTTTCTCTTTCCTACATCATCGAGTGATTTAAGCATTTGGTAAAACTGGTGTGGGCAGCGATCGGTTGTCATTCGTAGAACTTTTATCCAGTACTTGATGGCCTTTGCTTGTGTCGATATAAAAATCAAATGTCTTCCTGTGTCACCTAGAATTGCCATGTTTGAAGCAAATTTTCCAACTTTGAGAAAACTTTGTGTTTAAAGTTGTTTGTCTGAATCTTTACGGGGAACTTGTGAATCAACACATAACAATATCATGACTGTGTTCTCATTTCCCTCAGATAACTCTCTTATATCAGTGAAAGTGGATTAAATCAGATAGCCGTTTTGTCAATGTAAAATTGCAGTTGAGGTTTTGTGTACCTTTATCCAGCATTTCATTCACATTACTTCCGGGTGCTTTCCTGGAGATGAACGAGTGACTCATTGAATATGACACTTGTGTACAGATCTCAATTCTAATATATGACCAGTCAACGCAGGACGCAGTGAGTGAGTGAGTGAGTGAGAACAGGACACACCTCGCAGCAAGTGACCTGTGACCCTTGAACCATCTGACGAGTGAGTGTGTGGATGCGTGAGTGAGTGAGTAGCTTTTAATTCTGCATTTGAACAGTACTCCAGGTATATCATGGTGTGTCAGCTGAACATAGGATCAAACCTCAAAGTGATGAAAGTCTCAGAAATTTACAACTTTTGTGAAACCCATGAGTATGTGTTTTGTGCTGATAAACATAATTAGGGATTCAAACCAACCATTACAGGTTCCTGGCATGCCCAAGGGAGGCAACTCCACACAGCAAATTACAGAGATCTTTCTTATGAAATATGTGTGTAATTCACTAAATTTCATGTGTAACACACTGAAGAAATATCTTTTTAAATTGTCTGAAATTCTTTGATTTTATTTAACAATTCCAATCTACATTAAAATATGAATTCATAAAATCTGGCTTCATTTAAAAAATGATAACCCCTTGACTTTGTTTCCAGAAAGAAAGTTATAACATCTATTCAATTACAAAGCAACTGATACAGGAAACCAGGTAAAATATATGTGTTGCCTCAACTATATACAGTCACCTGTAGTTGTAGTTCAACATTGTAAACTAATGTCCATGAAGGATGTGAACTCGAAGGTTGACAAGTACCACTTTCATGAAGTATTACACTTTATAGAACAAACTTTATGGATAACAACTTCTTTTTATTTGTGAAAGCGACGTTTAGATACAGATTCTTGTACCATTCTCAAGCAGGAATTGACAACGGTACCAGAATCTGTATCGAAACTTTGCATTCACAAATAAAAAGAAGTTGTTATCCATAAAGTTTGTTCTATATTGTACTTCCCAACTTCTAAAATGCCACTCAAAGAAGGCATAACACTTTTACACAAAGGCAATGTCAGCTGAACTTAAAAGTATACTATCACAATTATATAGGAATCGCTAACATACAGCCAACAAAAACATCAACATTAGGCGCTACTTGCTGCTCAGTTGTAACAACGTCCAAAACAAAGTCAATAAAAGAAGTTATTCTGATAACAAGCAATCAGTTGTATCAATCATATGTACACATTAAAAGAATACCAGTACAGCTGCACCTAAAAAGCCTACTTCCTTCATCCCATGTGACATTAATCAAAAACATACTTACTTATTGTTATAAACATTTAAATGTTACATACTTTCTGCTACCATATCAAATAATACACATGCTCAGATCATTCACAACAGAAATGTGTCAAAAGTTTTCACATCATTTCCAAATCCGAATGTATTAGCTTTGTAGATGTATATTTCAAATAAAAATAGATGGGGACCATTGAGTGACAGCAGAAGAAAATGGAATAAATGTCACGAAATAAAGAAATGATTAGCTAACTTATGACACATCCATGTATTATTTACAAATGTTCTATAACATATCACATGCTCCAGTGGTGAATGAAGCCTTAACATTGATAGCTCGTAAAAGATACTGTTCAGATAATTCCTGTACAATAGCTCTCATCCCGGACACAATGGCATCTTGTAGAGTGACGTCACCTTTTCTTGTTGGTCCGAGGTCCTTTCTTATCCTCCTTTAAACCAAAGAATGGATCCGCATCAAGCTGATGTTTACATGTAGCATACCTGCAGTAGATCCATAGACTTCCAGTGATGTCAAACCATTGTTCTATAACGATATTTAACCTTTGAGCAAGAACTTGGACTAAACGAAGTTGAAAGCCGGAACCATCCCTCTCCCTTCACCCTGCATACCCAACCGTCCCTCTTCACCCTGCATACCCACCCCTCCTTCTTCACCCTCCATACCCACCCCCTCCCCTTCACCCTGCATACCCACCCTCCCTTCACCCCTACAAACCCAGCGCTCCCCTTCACCCTCCATACCCCTCCTCCCCATCACCCTCCATACCCACCCCTCCCTTCACCCTGCATACCCATCCCTCAACTCCACCCTACATACCCACCCCTCAACTTCACCCTGTTGAAAGCCGGAAGTCGGACATACTATTTAGGTTTGCTCACGAAAATAAGATCCTCACCCCTGCATACCCACCGCTCCCCTTCTCACTGCATACCCATCCCTCTCCCTTCACCCTGCATACCCACCCCTCTCCATTCACTCTGCATACACACCCTCCCTCTTCACCCTGCATACCCACCCCTCTCCCTTCACCCTGTATACCCACCTCTCCCTTCACCCTGCATACCCACCGCTCCCTTCTCACTGCATACCCACCCCTCTCCCTTCACCCTACATACCCAAACCTCCCTCTTCACCCTGCATACAAACCTCTCCCTTCACCCTGCATACCCACCCCTCTCCCTTCACGCTGCATACCCACCCTCCCTTCACCCTGCATACCCACCCTCCCCTTCACCCTCCATACTCCTGTTCTCTGAGAACGACGGGAAGGTCTTCAGGCTGTTGACGCTGCAGCCAAGCTGGATTGAACGTCAGGTTGTAGCGCTGGGTACCAGTCCGGAATTTCTTGGTTGTTCTTTGGGTCGTCCGCTCCAACTGGTAGGGCACAGGCTCCTCTTCAAGTTCATCTTCGTTCATTCTGGGTGACGGTATGGTGAGAACTGGTAAGACCCACGCTGAGCCTGGTTTATATAGGTCACGTCACCCTATGACGTCACAATAGGTCGTCCTAAGCGTGGCAGTGCACACCATGAGCTCATATGTTATTTATAGGAATGATGACATACCCATGACGTCACACTAGCCTATCGCCCTGTTGAGTCAGGATGAGAGTGGTGCGAACCGGATGCAACCGGTGCGAACCAGATGCGTCAAAGTGACGTCATCAACCCAAGCTATATAAATTCGAGGTTTTCGAGCTCTCCCCATCAGTTGCTCACTGAAACTGGAAGCATGCAGACGCCTCCCGCCTCCGCCTCCTTCCGTTGCCGCCTGTGCGAAACAGATGACCACAGTTATCTACACTGCCCCAAGGTGTCCTGTACCGAGTGTGGTGCTCAAGGTCATCGCCATTACGTATGTCCCAAGAACACCTGCTACAACTGTGGAAAAAACGAAGGTCATCTCAGTTACGCCTGTCCACATCCCTGTCGTCACTGTGGTAAAGAGGACCATAAGAGTATGAACTGCTCTAACAAGACCCAGAAACGTCCACCTACCAGCCAAGTGAACCGCCAAAGAAAGTGAGTAAACGTGAAACATCTGCTGGCTCTACTCCATGACAAGGTCCTCCTCGTTCAAGATCGCATAGACACCATGTACTCTCTACTTCAACGCATCTTGGAGTTTGTCGAACCCATGGACGATTCCAGCAGCACTGCCTCCAGTGCACCACCATCACCACAATAGATACCTCGGTGATCTCTCACCCACCCATACCAACGGCCCTTTTCAGGGCCACCCACCTCGCTCGAAAGAATGCTACATCCAATGTTTTTTTAACCACACACACACTTGTCTAGCCACGCCATCGTCCGCCTCACCCCCTCTCCTTCCCTCCCTCCCTCCTTCCCTCTCCTCTCCTCTCCTTCCCTTCCCTCTCCGTCCCGTCCCGTCCGCCGCTCGTCCGTTCCGCCATCTTGATCCCGAGAGAATCCACGAGATCCCGCGAGATCTCACGCGATCCCACCGGATGGGCCGCCCTCTTGAAACGCGTCCGCCATCTTGGCCCGGAGATGACGTCATCGTCATGCGCGCACCCACCGGAACCGGTCGTGACGTCATCGCGATGCGTACGCACCCACCGGAACCGGAACCGGAACCCGAGTGATCTCCCCCTGATGGCGGTACATCCGGTCCCCGTGGGCGTCGCCATCTTGATCCAAGATGGCGGCGCCCATTGGGACCGGATGTGCCGCCATCTTGAAAAAGACCCCAGGGTGACACTGTACACTACTCGGGTGGGTGTGCACTCAAGTGTAACGGCTGGTTCAACATTTGCAGATTCCCTCACGGCTCATTGTGTGTGTATATATAGAGATGTAGGGTTTTGTAAATACATGCTCATTTTTGGTGTATAACATTTTGCAATGTATAGACATCATAACATGTCATGTGTACAAGTATCACACCTGCCTGTTTGTGTAATTACATAATGTGACGACGACCAAACTCGGGCCATAAATCAATGCGATTTGTTTATGGTGTATAGCCTGATAGGTGTTCAAATTGCATGTGGTCAGTGATCGAAGTTGTGTATTGAATATTGTCATTAGCAGACGGGCAGGCAGACACATAGGTGTCAATAAAACAGACATTGAGTTTTGTGTGTGACAACGACATATCTATATCACAGTTAGAAATTCTGTCAGGGCTAAATAATGACAGTGCTTTTAAGTATCTAACTGAGAAAGTGACTCGGTAAGAAGAACTTGTGGTGAAATAGACAAATGAAATTATATAAACAGTTAAATCGGTAATCTACTGTCATAACATAAAAAGCTCGCGCCTGTGAAATATCAACAAAACATTTGAAAATAGCTCATTCAAAGCCTTCACCGAGTGTTCACCGGACAACCCGCTTTCAAGCTGTGCGAACCTATTTCACTGCGCATGTGACTACGACCGGAGCCCAGCGCAGTGCAGCTCAACTGTTGAAACCACTTTTTCCCCCAAGCGCTGGGGGAAAATTATTGAATCGTTTGAACTCCGATTTCGCGAGGTTTTTTTCATCGCGTTATTTTTCAACTTGATAAGTTGAATTTGCATTTTTGATGATTTGGCTCAGTAAATCCATAACGAAAGGTATCAGAATCTGCAAAGTTGTTTTTTACGTTGCATGTGATCTTTAAGGAATTTATTACCAATACCTATGAAAGTATTTTTATTAATATTTGACAGCCAAATTCAGCCAATATGTTTGTACGTGTCAGAAGCTTGGGGGGTTAAAATATCCGATAGCATTGAAAACAATTCACTTACAAGGATGTAAAATGTATTTAAATGTCGGTCCACAGACACCAAATGCAATAGTATATGGAGAATGTTGACGGTTTCCAGTTTATATTAATTCCTCCGTTCGAACGATGAAATAATGGCTTAAGTTGATGTCAATGCATGATAAACGAATTCAGAAAAAGGCATATATTATGTTGTATTATCTAGATACTGCTGGGTACCACACATGGACGTCTGAGATCCGTCATATACTTTGCTTACACGGTTTTGGATTTGCCCGGTTTTCACAAGCTGTGATCCGTGCGCTTTTATTCACATTTTAAAGAACGTGTGATCAACATGTTTTAACAAAATTGGACATCTACTCTTGAAAATAGTTCATGCTATAAGTTATAATTCTACTACAATCTACGAGATTTGACACGCACGGTATACAAAATTCAAGGAACGCTGACAAAGTTACTTCTGTCATACGTTATAAAACGTGCAACATACTACTGGTCAATTTTCAACAGTACAAAAGTACTCTCGCCATGACACAATTAATCAAAGAGACACATACCTACAATAACACAACTATATCAGAAACAATGGTGCCATGGCACTGTAGTTTACGGAAACGTGCTTAGCGCAACGAAAGAGGTCAAAACAAAACACACAGCCAAATCCGTAACATGATATGCATGCGTTAGGCTTGGCTATTTAACACATTCCAGCTGAATCGGTGCGAAAATGAGCCACGTATGAGACCAGATGGCAATTTTATCATGAAGGTAAAATGCTATGCACAGCAAAACCCGCACTCTGTTTGTTGATTCTTACTATTCAGTACCTACATAGTAAATTTTAGCTGAATTGCTGCAGAAATGAGTCACAAATCAGTCAAAATGGCATTTTCAATATGGCCATATACATATTGCAAGAAGATATATGAAAATGTTCAGCTTCACCACTCCAGAAGATAGTAGTTTCAGTGAACATGTTTTAAAGATATAACTAAAATTAAAGGCCGTGTCGAATAGCAGGTCAAACAGAGGTAAAATGGCGAAGTAAAGCAAATATAGTTGATATATCATCTTTCAGCTGATTCACTGCAGAAATAGGGGACTAAAGAGCGAAAATGGCATTTTCAGTATATGGCGGCTGTAGTCGCCATATCTGAAATTGGATCGGAATGCCTCTAACAACCTTTGGTGTCCTCTTGGTTTGGATCATGTATGTCAAGTTTCAGCCTCATCGGCTAGGTAGTTTCGGAAATGATGTTTACAGATGTCGCACGACGACGGACATACAGCCAACGACATAAGCTCATCTGAAGTTTGTCCAGGTGAGCTAAAATATGTCTATGTTCACCATCCAACCAGTGTGCGAAATAGTTTCCAAATTGTACTTACCAGTCGGGCAAGCTATGCCTGAAAGTTTCTAGCCCTCAAAATATATCACTAGTTCGAAATTTGAATGTAGAGACGGGTTTCATCATTAAGCTGCCAATATGATGAACATTTTTATCAGGCCATAATCTTGCATGATTTAAAAGTATAGTGTAAGTTAACATGTCGGAGAGAATTATAAGTTTTCAAAATCACCCCATGAAAGTTCACTTGCCAGTCGGCCAAGTACTAGTAACTGTGGAGATTTACTGGCCCGACTGGAATTTTACTAGCCACGGACTAGCGGACCAGTGGCTATTTCGCACATTGCATCAAATCACAGATGTCCGGTACGCATACGCGTATATATCTGAACATATGTATCTTCCTTGACAGTGTAGAAACAGCGAGGGTCATTATTCAACGAGGGTATCTTTTCAATACGTGATCCGGGCTTATTTTCAATAGCAGCCGGGTAAATATTCAATGTTGAAAAAAGACCCCGGGCGTTGAAAAGTGAGTCCGGGTAATAATTCAATGTTGAAAAAGTACCCGCCCGGTACCTTTTCAACGCGGGTATGTTTTCAATCTTACACCGGCTCCCTTCGCTGCCAGTCTACGATCCTAAGGGTTTAGGGTTTTATCAATCTGAAAAAGTGCGCCCGGTAATGTGCATTACTACCCGGTAAGTTACTAATTATTATACATATGTTCTGAATATCTTTATGAGATGAGTTTGGTTACTTGAAACAGGTGTTGATTAACGAAAGTCGAGTATTGTGTAACCAAACTAGGTTATTCAACGATAGTGACGTCATAACGTCGACCTTTCTGTCGCCACCTCGATATTCTTAATTAACATTCTAACTCCATTGAAGCAGTTTTTCAACAAAACTGTCAACTAAACAAAACATTAGATTTGAGCATAATTAACATTCAATTTCGGGAATAGTAGTTTTTCTCAATTGATTATTTTTATTTGTTTATTTTCATCTATTAAGTACATGTAGTTTCATTTTGTTTACATCTTGTTGTGCAATAAGTAGATAAGTTTATATAACATGCGGAAAATAGCATTCGGAATCGTTCGAATACAAACGTTTTCGAGGTAAAAGTTCAAACGGCATGTGCGAATGTTACCTTTCGCGAATTGGTAAACTGTGTTGATTGGTCAGTTCAAAAGGTTAGCTGACGCGACCTTCAGTGTAACGAATAATACTTAGCCTAAGTTTACTTAGACTGCTTTCAATGAAGATTGGTTTATATCAGTCACATCCATTGACAATACCCGACTATTCATTACACACAATAACTTTGACTGATTCGTGTGTGCAAATCGTAATTCCACAGAACCAAAGATGGTTACATTAACCATAGACAGTATTGGAAGCGTATATATATGCCATAAGCTTTAATTGCATACTTGACTATCTGACCAATCAGTAAAACGTGATATGTACACAGTGTGGGCATCAGCATCACATGAGGTACATTGAGACAGTGAGTGAGTGAGTTTAACTTTACAGTCACCTGTCTGTACAGAGGTTCTGAATCACCTGCAGTTGGACAATGTTAGATAGATGTCAAGAGTGTAGACATTATTTTCCTGGTTTCAGATGGCAACCTCTCAGAAGCTGACGGACCATTTCTTGTCCTTTACAATATGTACAGGGGTGTTTGACAAGCCCTGTACACTTGTGTGTAATCACACCTTCTGTCGGAAATGTATCGTCAACTACACCAAAACCAGACCAGAAGCCATCAGTGCCAAGTCCCTCCTGTGTCCATTCTGCAGAAAGATGACGAAAGTGTCTGCCCCTGAGAGACCAGTGGAGGACTGGGCGGGTGACATCAAGCCTATCTTCGTCATCCAGAGACTCTTGGACACGTTTGGTCCTGAAACCAAAGGTACACAACACTATATACTCTCTACCAAAGAGATTTCTTGGTATTCCTGGTTAAGAAACGGTAGGATGTAGCGATCACCATGTCTGTCCATCAGTGTGTGTCTGCCATACGTTTTCCATTTTGAGGAAACAGCCACCGACCCAATACTCACCGGTCTTACCCACCCCTGCAGCTCCATTCAACTGTCCCACCCACCCTGCAGCCCCATTCACCTGTTCCCCCACACACACACACACACAACACACACAATACTCCCATTCAGTAACACTCCACCCCAGCACTCCTATTTGCTCTGTCCTACCCACCCAATCACTACATTCAACTGTCCTACCTACCCATAACTCCCATTTGCTTGTCCCACCCACCCCATCACTCCCATTCAACTGTCCCACCCAATTCTATCACTCCCATTCACCTGTCACACCCCACCCAAGCATTCACATTCACCTGTCACACTCCACCCCAGCATTCCCATTCACCTGTCCCACCCATCTCAGCTCTCCCATTTACCTGTCCCACCCACCTCAGCATTCCCATTCAACTGTCCCATCCACCCCATCAATCCCATTTACCTGTCACACCCACCCCTGCACTCCCATTCACCTGTCACACCCACCCCAGCATTCATATTCACCTGTCACACCGAACACAGCATTCCCATTTACCCGTCCCACGCACCTCAGTTCTCCCATTCACCTGTCCCACCCACCTCAGCACTCCCATTCAACTGTCCCATCACTTCCATTCAACTGGCACACCCACCCCAGCACTCCGATCCACCTGTCCCCTGCCTGGCACACACACACTCCCATTCACCTGTCACACCCACCCCAGCATTCCCATTCACCCGTCCCACCCACCCCAGCTTCTCCACTCACCTGTTCCACTCCACCTCAGCACTCCCATTCAACAGTCCCATCCACCCATCAATCCCATTCACCTGTTCCATCCACCTGTTCAATCCCATTCACCTGTCCAACCCACCCCAGCACTCCCATTCAACTGTTTCTTACCCACCTGAGCACTCCTCATTCAACTGTCCCCCACACACACACACACATTCCTCCTCTTCACCTGTCCCATCCACCCTATCAATCCCATTCACCTGTCCAACTCCACCCCTAGCACTCCAATTCAACTGTCCACCCACCCTATCACTCCCATTCACCTGTCCACCCCACACCCACACACACTCCCATTCAGTCACACCCACCCCAGCAGTCCCATTCACTATTCAACTTTCCCATCACCCCCATCACTCCCATTCACCTGTCATTCACTCACCCACGCACTCCGATTCAACTGTCCCACCCACCCCAGCATTCACATTCACCTGTCACACCCACCCCAGCATTCCCATTCACCTGTCACACCCACCCCAGCATCCCCATTCACCCGTCCCACCAACCCACCCACACACTTCCATTTACCTGTCACACCCACCCCAGCTTTCCCATTCACTCGTCCCACCCACCTCAGCTCTCCCATTCACCTGTCCCACCCGCCTCAGCACTTCCATTCGGCTGTCTTATCCGCCCCATCAATTCCATTCACCTGTCACACCCTCCCCAGCATTCACATTCACCTGTCACACCCAGCCCAGCATTCCCATTCACCCGTCCCACCCACCAACGCACTCCCATTCAACTGTCACACCCACCGCAGCTCTCCCATTCACCTGTCCCTCCCACCCCAGGGGTTCAGTTCCCCTGTCCCGACCATCCCAGTTGACGAAACCCCCAACCATCGTACTGAGACTCCCATGTATAAAGCAACGCCCACAGATGGACTACAGGTGTACCATATAAAGTGGCCAGCTTATGTGTCGCTGGGTGCTCAACAGAATTCAATAAGTGATCGTCACAGAAATGTGTCAGTAGGGTCTTACTGAGTTGGTCAATGTTTGTTACTAGTGTTTCCTGTGCTATAAAGATACAATGAGAGATAAACATGAGTAAGTGTTTCAAGTAGGCGAGATAACCATATGTTAATCTGTGGTGATCTGAATACACGATCAGGACAAGGGAACAATGCTCAAAAGGACGCCGAATGCATTATTTCTTCTCTTGACCGGTTCGAACATTATTCGTGTTAAAAACATAGATTGCATCCTTAATTTAAAAATAGTTTCCTGTTCCGATGTATCTTTTAATCGTACGAGAGAATATGCTCTCAAATAATTTTTTCGCTACTTGGGCAAATTAATTTGAACCAATAGAGAACTTTGTTGATATTTTAGTAGAATCTGCAGATTGCATGATAATAAACTAAAAATGTACAATATGACTCGAAGAAACCACGTCTACCTACAGAATGTAAGGTTGCTATGCCGGACGCCCGTTAAGCCCTGAAAATGTTTAGAAAATGTCGTACAAACGTTTATTGAGTTATATACAGTTGAACGAAATACAAATGTGTATCGAACAGGCTGCAGAAACTTTATTGCTGACCTAAATAAATGGAAAAATTACTGATTAACACATACTATCTACTGCCCATCACAGTTTTGTAAACTAATAATACTCCTGAAAAGTCCTCGAACTACGTCAAGATGTATTTAAAAACAACAGTGGTTTACGCGTTTCAAATTATTATTTTCAATTGAAGAAACGTATGGCGTTCCCAATGATAAACGTTGATGTTAATGATAATATGCTCAGTGCACCCTATGATGATGTGGATTGTTAATGGAATCAGCCATAAGTGATAGTGAGAAAGGTGAAGCTATTAACCTCTTGAAATTACGAATGGCACAAGGCCTTGATAATATCTTGGCTGAAATGTGGAAATGTTCGAGGCCTGAAATTCTGTCATTCATTAGAAACATTTTAACAAAACCTTTGATGAAGATATTGTCCCACATTCCTGGGCGTCCTCTGTTATAATCCCGTTCCTCAAGAAGTCAATAAGGGGGACTCAAAAAAGTCCAGACAACTATAGGTGTATATCACTGATGAGTGACTCCTTAAGAACAGAATTTCGCTTTGGGCAAATATGCACGACACACTACCAGAATGCCAGACTGGTTTCCGAGAGAACTATACACTTACTGATAACATGTTTACTTTATATGCAATAATTAAAAAACGGGTAATAGTAAAGAAAACATAAACTATACGTAGCCTTTGTAGATTTCTAAAAAGCATTTGACTTAGTTGATTGTTCTAAATTGTGGCAATGTATCAAATGTTACCTAAATTAGCAGAACTTCTAATACTTCTCTATCCTGATGATGTAATATTAGTATCGGACCCTGTTCTTGGACCACAAACTCAACTGAATTTTTTTGGGAAAATATAGCAATGAATGGAAACTATCGGTAAACTTGTAAAAAAATAAAATTGTAGTATATAGGAGGTAGAAACATACATAAATAAGATGGAAGTGTTGTGCTTCTTCATGTCACGACATTCTGCTCGAAACATGCAGATAGAAGATGGTAGTGTTGTGCTGCTACATATCAGGACATTCCGGTAGGAACATACAGATAGAAGATGATAGTGTTGTGTTGCTACATTTCGACACATTGGGGTAGAAACATGCAGACAGAAAATGGTACTGTTGTGCTGTTACATGTCAGGACATTCTCGTAGAAACATACAGATAGAAAATGATAGTGTTGTGATGCTCCATTTCGAGACATTCGGGTAGAAACATACAGACAGTAGATGGTAGTGGTGTGCTGCCACATGTCGTGACATTCTGGTAGAAACATGCAGACAGAAAATGGTACTGTTGTGCTCCTACATGTCAGGACATTCTGGTAGAAACATGCAGACAGATAATGGTAGTGTTGTGCCCCTGCATGTCAGGACATTCTGGTAGAAACATACAGATAGAAGCTGATAGTGTTGTGTTGCTACATGTCGTGACATTCTGGTAGAAACACACATAAAGTAGATGGTAGTGTTGTGCTGCCACATGTCAGGACATTCTGGTAGAAACATGCAGACAGAAGATGATAGTGTTGTGCTGCTACACGTCGGGACATTCTGGTTGAAACATACAGACAGAAGATGGTAGTGTTGTGCTGCTACACGTCAGGACAGTCTTGTAGGAACATGCAGACAGAAGATGATAGTGTTGCGCTGCTACACGTCGGGACATTCTGGTAGAAACATACAGATAGAAGATGATAGTGTTGTGCTCCTGCATGTCAGGACATTCTGGTAGAAACATACACACAGAAGATGGTAGTGTTGTGCTCCTGCATGTAAGGACATTGTAGTTGAAACATACAGACAGAAGATGGTAGTGTTGTGCTGTTACATATGACGACATTCGTGTAGAAATATGCAGATAGAAGATGGTAGTGTTGTGCTGCTACATGTCAGGACGTTCTGGTAGAAACATACAGACAGGCGATGGTAGCGATGTGCTGCTAAATGTCAGGACATTCTGGTAGAAACATGCAGATAGAAGATGGTAGTCTTGTGCTCCTGCATGTCAGGACATTCTGGTAGAAACATGTAGACAGAAGATGGTAGTGTTGTACTGCAACATGTCAGGACATTCTGGTAGGAACATACAGACAGACGATAGTAGTGTTGTGTTGCTACATGTCAGGACATTCTGGTAGGAGCATACAGACAGAAGATGATAGTGTTGTGTTGCTACATATCGAGATATTTTGGTAGAAACATAAATACTGACGATGGTAGTGCTGTGCTGCCACATGTCAGGACATTCTGGTAGGAACATACAGACAGACGATGGTAGTGTTGTGCAGCTACATGTCAGGGCATTCTGGTAGAAACATACTGACAGATGATCATAGTGTTGTGCTCCTGCTTGTCAGGACATTCTGGTAGAAACAAGCAGGGAGAAGATGGTAGTGTTGTGCTGCTACACATCGGGTCATTCTGGTAGAAACATGCAGACAGAAGATGATAGTGCTGTGCTCCTGCATGTGAGGACATTCTGGTAGAAACAAGCAGGGAGAAGATGGTAGTGTTGTGCTGCTACGTGTCAGGAAATTCTGGTAGGAACATACAGACAGACGATAGTAGTGTTGTGCTGCTACATGTGAGGACATTCTGGTAGAAACATGTAGACAGACGATGGTAGTGTTGTGCTGCTACATGTCAGGACATTCTGGTAGAAACATACAGACAGATAATGGTAGTGTTGTGCTCCTGCATGTCAGGACATTCTGTTAGAAACATGCAGACAGAAAATGGTAGTGTTGTGCTGCCACATGTCAGGACATTCCGGTAGAAACATACAGACAGAAGATGATAGTGTTGCGCTGCTACACGTCGGGACATTCTGGTAGAAACATACAGGCAGAAGATGGTAGTGTTGTGCTGCTGCACGTCAGGACAGTCTTGTAGGAACATACAGACAGAAGATGATAGTGTTGCGCTGCTACACGTCGGGACATTCTGGTAGAAACATACAGATAGAAGATGATAGTGTTGTGATGCTACATTTCGAGACATTCCGGTAGAAACATGCAGACAGAAAATGGTACTGTTGTGCTGCTTCATGTCTGGACATTCTGGTAGAAACATACAGATAGAAGATGATAGTGTTGTGTTGCTACATTTCGAGATATTCGGGTAGAAACACACAGTAGATGGTAGTGTTGTACTGCCACATGTCAATACATTCCGGTGGAAACATGCAGACAGAAGATGATAGTGTAGCGCAGCCACAAGTCGGGACATTCTGGTAGAAACATACAGACAGAAGATGGTAGTGTTGTGCTCCTACATGTCAGGACAGTCTTGTAGGAACATACAGACAGACGATAGTAGTGTTGTGCTGCTACACATCGGGTCATTCTGGTAGAAACAGGCAGACAGAAGTTGGTAGTGTTGTGCTGCTACATATCGGGACATTCCGGTAGAAACATGCAGACAGAAGATGGTAGTGTTGTGCTGCAAGATGTCAGGAAATTCTCGTAGAAACATACAGACAGATGATGATAGTGTTGTGCTCCTGCACGTGAGGGCATTCTGGTAGAAACATACAGACTGAAGATGGTAGTGTTGTGCTGCTACATGTCAGGACATTCTGGTAGAAACATGCTGACAGAAAATGGTACTGTTGTGCTGCTACATGTCAGGACATTCTGGCAGAAACATACATACAGTAGATGGTAGTGTTGTACTGCCACATGTCAGGACATTCCTGTAGAAACATACAGACAGAAGATGATAGTGGTGTGCTGCGACATGTCGGGACATTCTGGTAGAAACAGACAGACAGAAGATGGTAGTGTTGTGCTACTATATTTCAGGACAGTCTGGTAGAAACATACAGACAGAAGACGGTAGTGTTATACTCCTGCATGTCAGGACATTCTCGTTGAAACATGTAGTCAGAAAAGAGAAATGTTATGCTGCTACATGTACGGACATTCTGGTAGAAAGATACTGAGAGAACATAGTAGTGTTGTGCTGCTACATATCGGGACATTCAGGTAGAAACATACAGACAGAAGTTGGTAGTGTTGTGCTGCCACATGTCAGGACATTCTGGTACAAACATGCAGATAGGAGATGGTAGTGTTGTGTTGCTACATGTCAGGACATTCTGGTAGAAGCACACAGACAGAACATGATAGTGTTGTATTGCTACATATCGGGACATTCTGGTAGAAACATGCAGACAAAAGTTGGTAGTGTTGTGCTGCTACATGTCAGGACATTCTGGTTTAAACATGCTTACAGAAAATGGTACTGTTGTGCTGCTACATGTCAGGACATTCTGGCAGAAACATACAGATAGAAGATGATAGTGTTGTGTTGCTACATTTCGAGACATTCGGGTAGCAACATACATACAGTAGATGGAAGTGTTGTGCTGCCACATGTAGTGACATTCCGGTAGAAACATGCAGACAGAAATTTTTACTGTTGTGCTGCTACATGTCAGGACATTATGGTAGAAACATACAGACTGAAGATGATACTGTTGTGTTGCTACATTTCGAGATATTCTGGTAGAAACATACATACAGTAGATGGTAGTGTTGTGCTGCCACATGTCAGGACATTCTGGTAGAAACATACAGACAGAAGATGATAGTGATGCGCTGCTACACGTCGGGACATTCTGGTAGAAACATACAGAGAGAAGATGGTAGTGTTGTGCTCCTGCATGTCAGGACATTCTCGTTGAAACATGTAGTCAGAAAAGAGAAATCTGGTGCTGCTACATGTACGGACATTCTGGTAGAAACATACTCAGAGAACATAGTAGTGTTGTGCTGCTACATATCGGGACATTCTGGTAGAAACATGCTGACAGAAGTTGGTAGTGTTTTGCTGCCACATGTCAGGACATTCTGGTACAAACATGCAGATAGGAGATGGTAGTGTTGTGTTCCTACATGTCAGGACATTCTGGTAGAAGCATACAGACAGAAGATGATAGTGTTGTATTGCTACATATCGAGACATTCTGGTCGATACTTACATAAAGGCGATGGCAGTGTTGTGCTGCCACATGTCGGGACATTCCGGTAGAAAAATGCAAACAGACGATAGTAGTGTTGTGCTGCTACATGTCAGGACATTCTGGTTTAAACATGCACTCATGCACAACATTATCATCATCTGTCTGTATGTTTCTACCAGAATGTCCCGACATCAACAGCACAACACTACCATCTACTCTATGTGTTCTACCCGAATGTCTGAAAAACAACAACACTATCATCTTATATGTATTTTATTAGAATCCCGATGTAGCAACAACACAGGACATTCTGGTAGAAACATACAGACAGAAGGTGGTTGTGTTGTGCTGTTACATATCGGGACATTCTGGTAGAAACATGCAGACAGAAAGTGGTACTGTTGTGCTCCTACATGTTAGGACATTCTGGTAGAAACATACAGATATAAGATGATAGTGTTGTGTTGCTACATTTCGAGACATTCTGGTAGAAACATACATACAGTAGATGGAAGTGTTGTGCTGACAAATGTAGTGACATTCTGGTAGAAACATGCAAATAGGAGATGGTAGTGTTGTGTTGCTACATGTGAGGACATTCTGGAAGATACATGCAGACAGACGATGGTAGTGTTGTGCTGCTACATGCGAGGACATTCTGGTAGAAACATACGGACAGAAGATGGTAGTGTTGTGCTCCTGCATTTCAGGACATTCTTGAAATGTGGACAGTCGATACTAGTGATGTGCTGCTACATGTCAGGACATTCTGGTAGAAACATGCAGACAGACGATAATAGTGTTGTGCTCCTGCACGTCAAGACATTCTGCTAAAAACATACAGACATACGATGGTAGTGTTGTGATCCTGCATGTCGGGACATTTTCGTTGAAACATGCAGACAGAAAACGGTAATGTTGTGCTGCTACATGTAAATACATTCTGGTAGAAACATGCAGACAGAAGATGGTAGTGTTGTGCTGCCACATGTCTTGACATTCTGGTAGAAACATGCAGACAGAAAATTTTAATGTTGTGCTGCTACATGTCATGACATTCTGGTAGAAACATACAGAGAGTGGATGGTAGTGTTGTGCTCCTGCATGTCAGGACTTTCTGGTAGAAACATATAGACAGAAAATGGTAATGTTGTGCTCCTACATGTCAGGACATTCTGGTAGAAACATACAGACAGACGATAGTAATGTTGTGCTGCTACATATCAGGACATTCTGGTAGAAACATGCAGACAGAATATGGTAGTGTTGTGTTGCTACATGTCAGGACATTCTCGTAGAAGCATTCTGACAGAAGACGATACTGTCGTCTTGCTACATGTCAGGACATTCTGGTAGAAACATGCAGACAGACGATAGTAGTGTTCTCCTGCATGTCAGAACATTCTGGTAGAAACATACAGACAGATAATGGTAGTGTTGTGCTCCTGCATGTCAGGACATAATGGTTCAAACATGCAGACAGAAAATGGTAATGTTGTGCTCCTACATGTCAGGACATTCTGGTAGAAACATACAGATTGAAGATGATAGTGTTGTGTTGCTACATTTCGAGACATTCTGGTAGAAACATACAGACAGTAGATGGTAGTGTTGTGCTGCCACATGTCGTGACATTGTGGTAGAACCATACATTCAGACGAGGGTAGTGTTGTGCTGCCACATCTGGACATTCGGGTAGAAACATACAGACAAAAGATGATAATGTTGTGCTGCTACATGTCAGGACATTCTGGTTGAAAGATACAGACAGAAGATGATAGTGTTGTGATACTGCATGTCGGGACATTCTGGTGGAAACATACAGACAGAAAATGGTAATGTTGTGCTGCTACATGGCTGGACATTCGGGTAGAAACATACAGACAGAAGATGGTAGTGTCGTGCTGCTGCTACATGTCAGGACATTCTGGTAGAAAGATACAGACAGATAATGGTAGTTTTGGGCTCCTGCATGTCAGGACATTATGGTTCATACATGCACTCAGAAAATGGTAATGTTATGCTGCTACATGTCAGGACATTCTGGTACAAACATATCGACTGAAGATGATAGTGACTTCTTGCTACAATTCGAGACATTCTGGTAGAAAATTACATACAGTAGATGGTAATGTTATACTGCCACATGTCGTGTCATTCTGGTAGAAACATGCAGATAGAAAATTTTACTGTTGTGCTGCTACATGTCAGGATATTCTTGTAGAAAAATACAGACAGAAGATGACAGTGTTGTGCTGCTACATGTCAGGAGATTCTGGTAGAAACATACAGACAGAAGATGGAAATGTTGTGCTGCTACATGTCAGGACATTCTGGCAGAAACATACAGATTGAAGATGATAGTATTGTGTTGCTACATGTCGAGACATTCTGGTAGAAACATACATACAGTAGATGGTAGTGTTGTGCTGCCACATGTCGTGACATTCTGGCAGAAACATACATTCAGACGAGGGTAGAGTTGTGCTGCCACATGTGAGGACATTCCGGTAGAAACATACAGACAGAAGATGATAATGTTGTGCTGGTACATGCCAGGACATTCTGGTAGAAACATACAGACAGAAGATGGTAGTGTTATGCTCCTGCATGTCAGGACATTCTGGTAGAAACATGTAGAGAGAAGATGATAGTGTTGTGCTCCTGCATGTCAGAACATTGTGGTTGAAACATGCAGACAGAAGATGGTAGTGTTGTGTTGCTACATGTCAGGACATTCTGGTAGAAACATACAGAAAGAGGATGATGGTGTTGTGTTGCTACATATCGGGACATTCTGGTAGAAACATACATACTGACGATGGTAATGTTGTGCTGTTACATGTCTGGACATTCTGGTAGGAACATACAGACTGATGATAGTGTTGTGCTCCTGCATGTCAGGACATTCTGGTAGAAACATGCAGACAGAAGATGGTAGTGTTGTGCTCCTGCATGTCAGGACATTATGGTTCAAACATGCACTCAGAAACTGGTAATGTTGTGCTGCTTCATGTCAGGACATTCTGGTAGAAACATACAGACTGAAGATGATAGTGTTGTGTTGCTACATTTCGAGACATTCTGGGAGAAACATACATACAGTAGATGGTAGTGTTGTGCTGCCACATGTCGTGACATTCTGGTAGAAACATGCAGACAGGAAATTATACTATCGTGCTGCTACATGTCAGGACATTATAGTAGAAACATACGAACTGAATATGATAGTGTTGTGTTGCTACATTTCGAGACATTCTGGTAGAAACATACAGACAGCAGATGGTAGTGTCGTGCTGCCTCATGTCATGACATTCTGGTAGAAACATACATACAGACGATGGTAGTGTTGTGCTGCTACATGTCAGGACATTCTGGTAGAAACATACAGACAGAAGATGATAGTGTTGTGTTCCTGCATGTCAGGACATTCTCGTTGAAACATGCAGACAGAAGATGGTAGCGTTGTGCTCCTGCATGTCAGGACATTCTCGTTGAAACATCCAAACAGAAGATGGTAGTGTTGTGATGCCACACGTCGTGACATTCTGGTAGAAACATGCTGACAGAAGATGGTAGTGTTGTCTTGCTACATGTCAGGACATTCTGGTAGATACATGCTGTCAGACGATGGTAGTGTTGTGCTGCTACATGTCAGGACATTCGTGAAGAAACACAAACAGAAGATGGTAGTGCTATGCTTCTGCATGTCAGGACATTCTGGTTGAAACATGCAGACAGAAGATGGTGTTGTGCTGCTACATGTCGGGACATTCTGGTAGAAACATACATACAGTAGATGGTAGTGTTGTGCTGCCACATGTCAGGACATTCCGGTAGAAACATACAGACAGAAGACGACAGTGTTGTGCTCCTGCATGTCAGGACATTGTGGTTGAAACATACAGACAGAATATGGTAGTGTGGTGCTGCCACATGTCAGAACATTTTGATAGAAACATACATACAGTAGATGGTAGTGTTGTGCTGCCACATGTCGGGATATTACAGTAGAAACATGCAGACAGTAGATGGTAGTGTTGTGCTGCTACATGTCAGGACATTCAGGTAGAAACATACTGGCAGATGATGATAGTGTTGTGCTCCTGCATTTCAGGACATTCTGGTTCAAATATGCACTCAGAAAATGGTAATGTTGTGCTGCTACATGTCAGGACATTCTGGTGGAAACATACAGTCAGAAGATGGTAGTCTTGTGCTGTTACATATCATGACATTCTGGTAGAAAAATGCAGACAGAAAATGGTACTGTTGTGCTGCTACATGTCAGGACATTCTGGAAGAAACATACAGATTGAAGATGATAGTGTTGTGTTGCTACATTTCGAGACATTCGTTTAGAAACATACATACAGTAGATGGTAGTGTTGTGCTGCCACATGTCGTGACATTCTGGTAGAAACATACATACAGACGATGGTAGTGTAGTGCTGCTACATGTCAGGACATTCTCGTTGAAACATGTAGACAGAAAATGGTAATGTTGTGCTGCTACATGTAAGGACATTTTGGTAGAAACATACTGAGAGAAGATGGTAGTGTTCTGCTGCTACATATCGGGACATTCTGGTAGAAACATACAGACAGAAAAAGGAAATGTTGTGATCCTACATGTCAGTACATTCTGGTAGAAACATGCAGACAGAAGATGGTAGTGTTGTGGGTATGTCCTCTTGTCTGTCTACAACAAGGTTTATGTAGTTGATCATATTGTCACAAAATATCATAAAGTAACTACCATGCGACGGAGATGTGGTATTCAGCTACAGCCCTACAGGAGACACAGCACTGGATTGTCCTCAGGGTATCACAAGTACCGACACAGGCGACATCCTGGTTACAGACTGCAGTCTACACAGAGTCGTTCATCTGACTGAGTCAGGACAGTTTGTCAGAAACATACTGACAGAAGAGGGCGGTATGAACTATCCTGAGGGTGTCTGTGTAGACCCATATGGTTACATGTATGTTTGTCTCAGACTGAGGGACCTATTAAGGTGTTCACGTGTAACCACAGTCAAGTCTATGTGTCAGACTTGGCATACATGTAATCACTCTCTCAGCTTCTCATCAGGGTAGGATCTTTAAAAGCCGAGACAGTATGATGTTGAGTATACACAAGAAACCTTAAAGATGACAAGATATATTTTGGATACCTCAGGTATATGGATATCTCCAATACATGAGATATCAGCATAAAATTGTATAAAGGATATGTCTGACATATGTGTCCCTGACAGAAGATTAACCGAACTCCAAGTCTTGCAGTAAACGTTAGACCCATGTACTATAGCACAGCATGGTGAAACCGGTAAGCTCAAACATCTATCATGTATATACTCTCTTTGTTCATAATGTTGTGTATCACCTGCTTGATAACGGTGTTAGCATCTACACCGAAACGTCGCACCTATTGCAATAGTCTTTCTTTAAAACATCTTACCTGTTCATCATACCAGCTTCTGTATGCCACTCGAGGAAATCAATTTTAAATGTTGTGAGTATTTAGGTCACGTATGTTTCTCTTCAAAACTGATTTCAAGTCAACCCGTATTCTACTTTTTTTATTACATACCCATGTAAACTTAGGTTAGTAATACAGGGGTGCAATAAGGATGACGTGGTGAAATTCCCTATTGCACTCCAGATTCCGTACTGAACCCCTGCCGGTTCTAGTTTCTCCAAAGGTCGGCACTTTCCGGGATTTTCCGTACCCAGCTAACGAGAGGTGTATCAATTGAATATAATGATATGCTTTTTATGTTGTATATGATTAATTTAGAAACTTAAAACAATATCGTACTTGTTGATTACATTAAAAGATTGAAAGAAAAAAATGTGTTTGTCTTTTTTCACGTCACATACATGGTCTGCTTGTTGTCAAAATGTCGGCAACAATGACATCGATGGTACTATCCATCAAGACTTATTTGACATGTTATTTGAACTGGAATACTCTATGATTACTTTGGAATCATCACCAGTGCCTCTCGTAACAAAGAACATCAAAGATTTCAATGCATACATCGAGACCAAGAAAAGTGTCACCACGGTACAGAAAACAAACAGTCTTGTTTCTAAATTCAACCATTTGTTATTGGAAAACAATGTGAAACAAGACATGCTGACTCTCCCTCCTCCAGAACTTGATGTTCTTATTGGATCCTACATTCTTTCTCTGGAGAAGGACAATGGTGAACCCTACGAACCTGATACATTAACATCCTACCATCGCGCCATTGATCGCCACCTTCCTGACAACGATGACCCCTCTAACATTGTGCGAGATGCGGAATTCCGTACAAGTAGAAAAGTTCTTGAAGCCAAAAAGAAAGAACTAAATCAAACAGGTAAGAGGAATCGGCCAAATAAATCCGAGTCTCTGTCAGTGGAAGATGAGGAGCGGTTGTGGGAAAAGGGTAAATTTAGGAGTCATTCACCTTTGTCAATTTTTATGGTACTATTTTACTAAAATGTTTGGATTGCGTGTTCGGGATGAAAGCAGAAAATGAAAATGGGGTGACGTTCAGCTAAAAACAGATTCTGATGGTCAGGTGTGTCTTGAGATTTTGGGAAAGGGAGACTGAAAAAAGGGAAGGAAATTCCACTCACCATCGCATGTTCAATCCTAAAATATTCCCCGGAAATGAAACATGAATCCTCACAGTGTACAAATCCTTTGCCAAACAACGGCATCAACACACTCGGTGGCCTCGTGAAAAGGATTCCCGTGCCGGTTTGGTCAGCAAAATCACAGACACAGTGCTCGAAAGTCCATGTGTACACAGCTGCTTCATTCCGTTGTAGAACCGACGACAATATGTCAGCTGTCAGGGCACAAAACTGTGAACAGTCTCAATGACTATGCTGTTGCTTCCCTTCCAATGCAGAAACACATGTCTAGTATCCTTACTTGTAGTTAAGAAAACCCTCTTGTTCCTGTTGACAATTCGTCTAAAGCTGTCTCTCACCAACAACGCATGTCACTTCCAAAATGGTTTGAATGTAGGCCTTACAGTAGTCAGGTAAACCAAAACACTACTGCACTCCACGGAATGACACCTTGATTATTCAGCAACAGTAACGTTTACGGTGACGCCTTCAATATCAATTTTAACTGGTCATCTCAAACAAACTGACTTATTTGGAACAGACCACATGCAAATTAGTGTGCGATGATATTGTATTACAAAGGGCACTTTTTTATATGCCCATTTTGAAATTAAACTTAGCTTCATAATAAACGATAACTGACGTAAAAAATTATAACTTTGATATTGAAACTATTAAGGATGTAGCTACCATGAAGTCTCACTATCACTATAAAAAGGAAGAGATAGGAGGGGTCGTCTCAAAAGCAAAACCAGGACGGGTGTCGCAGACGGTGATTGGGATCGGGCTGGGGGATAGAGATATCAGCTGATAATCCTTTAGGGGAATTAAGCTGGGAAAGTAAACGGCATGTCATAACAATTTACAAATAACATCCAATCCTGTCGATCTTCGGGTGGTCATGCCACCTATATATTTTGCGACATTTAATGCGATAGCTGATTTAATCTTTTCTATGGGTATCATACTTGTAAGTGCCAGTTATAGCATCTGTTTGACACTGACAGCAGTAAGCTATAATTAGAAACAAGAGTATGGGTCATGTGACAGTCATGTGACAGCGAGATGAGGCGATGCGAGCCACGGGCAGTGGTGAGAGAGAGAGGTCGGCCGAAGCAGAAACCATGCCAACGTTCAGGCATAGGGCTACACGGTTTTCAACCGTATTACAGCGTATTTTAAAGGTTTTGCA
Organism: Haliotis rubra; assembly: GCF_003918875.1. Taxonomy (NCBI): domain Eukaryota; kingdom Metazoa; phylum Mollusca; class Gastropoda; order Lepetellida; family Haliotidae; genus Haliotis; species Haliotis rubra. Next base: position 23,627 of record NW_025765120.1, on the reverse strand, counting down.
TTGTAAATATGAGTTACTGTAACTGTAATGGGCCTGAATAAAGAAGCGGAAAAACGTCCTGCGTTTGTGGAACCTACAAAAGTTGAAAACCCGCCCGTCAGTTGTCACGAAAGTTTCACGGAAACAGGACACGCGGCTGAAGACTCGGAAAAAACACGAGGCTAACACTGCGCAACAATACAGTGTCATGAAGGTAACAGTCAAGTTCAAGACAGACAAATGCTATTTCAAAGTGTTACTAACATAATTCAAATCATATTTTGGTGTTGAAGGAACTTTATAAACTGTCGTTTCAAAATGAAAACATTCGTCAAGCTTGCATTGTGGGAAGTATATTGACACTAACAGAGCACGTGTGTTTGGAAATTCAACATGGTACGCCGTTGGTATCAAAATTAGTTCATGAACTTTGACATTGCTTATGACCAGTTAACCTGTTAACTTTGAAAGCGAAGACTGAAGATTTCTTTTAGTTTCCAACATGTCGGAGGCAAGTGGGAGAAAAAGACAGTTAAAGGTCACATGCAACGTAAAACACAACTTTGCAGATTCTGATACCTTTCGGTATGGACATACCGAAACACATCGTCAAAAAATGCAAATTCGACTTATTCGAAAAATAACGCGATGAAAAAACACACGCGAAATCGGAGTTCAAACGTTTCACCAATTTTCCCCAGACTTTTCAGGGGAAAACGGGTTTCAACAGCTGGGCTGCGCTCATAGCACGTGCGCAAGTAAATAGGTTCGCGCAGCTTGGAAGCGGGTTGTCGGGTGAATACTCGGTGAAGGCTTTGGTGTGAGCTATTTTCATAATGTTTTGTTGATATCTCACAGGCGAGAGCTTTTTATATGTTATGACAGTAAATTAACTGTTAATATAATTTGTCTATTTCACCACACGTTCTTCTTACCGAGACACTTTCTCAGTTCCATACTTAAAAGCAATGTCATTATTTAGCGTTGACAGAATTTCTAACTGTGATATAGATATGTCGTTGTCTCAGACAAAACTCAATGTCTTGTTTTATTGACACCTGTGTGTCTGCCTGCCTGTCTGCTAATGACAATATTCAATACACAACTAGTAGTATATACAGTGGGGGTTCTGGACCAGTTCCAACCAAAGCCTCTGCAAAGCCTTATTTCACAAATAAGGCTTTGGTCGGACCCTTAGCTCTTGCTACCATTACCCCTACTATGAAAAAGTTGGGGGATGCGAACGCACCTCACAATCGCGCTACCGGGTGTATGGGTGAAGGAACTGGTCTACCCTGGGATTGTATCATCCAATACTGGGCTGCGTCTAACGTGCCGCTATGTCACATTTACCTCGATGAAACAGTTTAATGTGAATCGCCTATGATCTCTTTGGTGTTTGTAATAAAGGCTTGCCGGGCTTTTTGTACTCCCTGTTCTATGTACTTTTTTTATCATCCTCGCTGATAGCAGACGTACTAGACTTGGATCGAATCTCTTGTTTCATTTCGTTATATTTTGTGAGTTCAGAGAGGATTGAACGAAATTCCTCCTCGGAGATCTTACTGTCAGTGAGTGCCGTGGAAATACGCTCACTTACTGTGTTCAGCTTTGCTTCAGCCAGAACCCTGATCTCGTCGTGCTTCAATGCCTTACGATGCAGTCTGCGGGATGTAAACTTAAGCACCAACCCTAACACCCCTGCCACCCCAGCTGTTATTTCAATACCTAGCACTACGGGGGTAGCCACGATGGTAGCTAACAATCCAACACCTACCGCCCCTAGCCCCATGCTGGTTGCCATATAGCAGTGTCAGCCCCGTCCATCGATATTGAAAGCTCTATGGTACTTCTTACATAGTGCTTTTCCTGCGTCGCCGTCTTGTTCTAGTTACGCTTTTTACATCACATAACTGTCTCAAACGGAACCCGTCTACGGTTTCCAGGGTTTTCGCTACTTCCTCTACGACTGGGTACAGACCCATCCTATAATATATATTACAAAAGATATTTTAATTCGGTTTCATTTAACCTTCGGCTAATGTACTTAAAGCTGATAATACTTAGATTTGTGTGCACGTAAAAAACCGGGGTCTTAGCTCTACTTCCATTAAGGAGACGAACTCCATCAAGGCTTGCTACAGGTCTGTTTCCCGATACCTTAGTAATACGGCAACGTTTGCCATTACATCTGGCTTCCCAATTTATGATCATATCGGCCATAATGTAAATATACCTCCCAGGCGACGGGTTATCTCCGAGATAGACGTCTATGATGAATGTGTAGTTTTCCGCGACATTTTTAAAGACCTCTTGGTAATCAAGTAATTTGATCTCTATCTTCTCCTTCTCCCTGGAAGTTAACATGTTGCCCGAGTGGTTTGGTATTGGTGTGATATATACATTTTTCTGATAATAGTTCAGGGGTGAACTTCACCCCCATGAAGTGTATGTTGTCGGGTAGGAATATCTTGGTTAGTGATATCGTGTTTTCCACGATCACGGTGACACCCTGCAGACTGGTGTTGGAGCCGACACCCACCCGTAAACGTTGCAAACTTGATACTGGTGCCGTTTCACCCACCCAAGTTTGATCCCCTTCACGATCTCGACATCACCCCGCGATGGTTCCCCTAGGTAGACTTTGATGATCAGTGTTGAGTTTGCCGGTAGACTCTCCAGTATCCTGACCACGCCTTCGAATTCAGACACCAACTGCAATGTTACGTTTTGCATGTTCGGTTTACTCGATAGCATATGGGCCGCCATACTGGCGACTGGGCTGATGGCTATGCTACGTCTCTGAGTCGGGACGTAAGCCACGAGCAGGGTTCCGTTGTTAACGACTTTGTTTAGGTGGTTGTCTTTGTTATCAGTGAACACGAAGGGGGAGCCGAGCCTAATATTGAGAAACCAGTCGTCTTTATCGGGTAACAACACCCACTTGTCATCTTCGGTGAAGACGAGTGTATATGGCTTGTTTCGGGCGACGGTAGTGCTCTCAACATCGTCTAAGTCGGACAGTTTGCCCCCGAACGATGGGTATATTATCCAGTTATCATCACCGGTGTTGTTGCTCTTGTGGTATCTACTATATCACCTAGGGCTCCACCGGAAGGGACTTCAACGCGTTTGTAAATGTTGTTTTTCAGTTGCAAGGCGTACAATTTACCATCTACTCCGGGCGCGTCGAAACCGCGTGTGTCCCCGAGGTCGGAGATCCCGACATTGATGCATTTTTTCACCCCGGGCCCTTGTGCGCTGGTCATTTTATGTGAAGCGTTAAGCTGAGGTATCCTATATTCACAGGATTATGATTTATATCTAACACCGATATTATCAGCTCAGGTATATTGCCCTGAGTCAACCTCTTATACTGCCGCGGGTGAAAACGACTCGGTTCTACCGTCGTTGTATTTCTCTGTTTTCACCGGTACGGCTCTCAGTATAGTGGAAGGGTGACCCCCTTGAATGTTGTACGCTGTGCTCACCTGGCCAAGATGAATTTACAGCTCTCGGTACGGTACTAGGTCGGTAACTTCGCACTCCGTGACGGTTGTTGTTGGTTTTATCTCCTCAGGCTTACATACCTAGTGTCCTCGCCAAATGGTCGGCCGAGCCTCAAGGAGTTTCTTCCGTTGTTGATTAACACCACTGTGCCGTTTGAGTCGTTCATCTTGAGTTTGGCTCCCAGGGGTTTGAAGACCTCATCGCTTAGAGAGCACACGCTGTAGTAGCCGTCAGTTATCTGGCTGCGAGCTCCACTGACGAACAGCTTATTGTTGCTGGCGTTGATGTTAGTCCATTGCGGTAGGTAGGTGATATCGCAGAGTGCGACTTCGAGTTGACAGGACGTATTATCGATCGCATGCGTCAGCTGAACGGCCTCACCGCTCGTTATTCCTGGAAGTGTTATGTACATGTTAGAGTATATATGCTCATTATATAATAGTTTTAAAATGTATTCCCAAGGAGTGTCTTACTCCCCTGGAGTGTTTTACCCTAAACTGGACATAGATTTCTCACCCATGAAGATCGCAGTTGCTGATGGGATGTATTTCACCCCCAGCTTTTAGATGTGTTCAGCCTGTATAAATTTTCAGTGACTAACGCTAAGGTAGTTCATGCTTGGTTCAACAATCCGATGCAGTTCTGGCAGAATCAACTCAACTTCGCCGTGTGGTGCGCTACACTGGGGTGTGGTGTGACATTGACCGACACACGGCGTGGACCGCTGAGTCAGTCTGTGTTCAAGTTCCACGTGTACTACCAGGTCAGGCGTATCCTTAAAGAAATCAGCGTCCCACTCCCACTGGACGGCGCATGGAACCCATTAAACAACAAGTACGATAGACGGGCCTACGAACGTATTTGCAACGAATTCGAACTAGACCCGAAGACGGATTGGCGTTTGCCGGGGCCGAACCACGGGTTGGGTATCCCCATCGTTCACCAAATGCCCCTCGTGGAAGCCAGCAAACTGCTGGTGAAAGATTGGGGATACAAGTCGTATCATCTCTTCACAACCAACGAGTGGGATGACCGTTACATGGCTTTCAATACCAACAAGGAGTACAGAGTCTGGAGGTTTGATCAGGGAGGGGCAGCGGATGACTGGAAAAAGTTTATGTTGGACACGTCGAAAGGGTTTACTCGTGCCAGGGTAATCAGGTTAAACGACTCGATTCGAACGTACGTTTTGGCGCTGTTGGGTGCGCAGACGCAAACGCGTTCCAGTATTATCGGTAAGGGGACTGCTTACGACGCTCAGAAACAGTTCGTTGCCAACGTTGAGGATGCTATCAATGCTCCAGTTGATCTCCCGAGTGCCATCAAACGCTACCAAGACGTGTTGGAATACGCCAGGTCGAAAGTCGACTACGTCTTCGATGTGGGGCTGTACATGGCTCCGAGCGATATGCAACTGAGAGTAAAAAAAGTGGTGGGCTACAACAACAAAATAGTTGTAGCCACGGCGGACCAAAAGTTGGGCGTCCACCTCGATGTCAACATCCTGCACGTCCCACCACCCACGACCGGTGAAACGGGTATAGTGGTGCCACCCCCGGAGCCTAGGGCTCAACAAACACCCCCTGTGGGGCTGGCCCCACACGTTCAGGAGCAGCACATCGACCGTAAAACAACCATGGTGGTTGGTGGGGTAGCTTTGGGACTTATTTGGTTAAAAATTTCTTAGCCGCTACGTACACCAAACCCACCATGGCGACAATGGCTGCCCACAGGTTTTGACTAAGCCACGTGGCAGTTTTAGCCAGAGCACCCAGCAGCCACGAGACAATGCTACCCAGGATGCCGGGCAGGGCTTCGGCAGCCTTACCAGCCAGTTTAGCCAGGGCCTCCCCGAGGGATTTCAGGTGTTTTTTAATCCAGTCTTTAACATCCCCACCACTTGGTGGTTTGCCACTGCCGCCGGCAGGCGTGGGGGTACCCCCACTCAGTGACACCACCAGGGTTGATATGATGAAGCCCAATGCAGTCAGAATGCTGGCGATGGTGATGCCTTGCTCCCGGAACAGGATCCGAATCCTGTCAGCTAGCGTGGTGTCTTGGTGGAGGACTCGATCAACCGTTTCCCGCACACGGCTGACCTGAGATCGAAGCTGGTCTCGGAAGGAGGATGCCGTTTCCAGCCAGGTCTTCCTTTCCTCTTCCAAATTACGTATTCATTCCTCAATGGTGGCTTTCAGAGACTTGTCCTCCGTTTCACCGAGTTTGACCTTTTCATGGGTGATGTGGTCGTCTATCGCGTCCAGTTTGGCCGTGTTGTTCACGAGATGTCCGCGAATGGTTTGCATGGCCATGTCCAGCCCCCGCAGTTCCCGAGCGGTAAATTCAAACTCGGGTAAGGGCTTGTCATGGTAGGTGGCCAACAGCTTTTCAATGTTATCGGTCATGTCTTGATCCGATGTGGCTTCTGATGTCTTGCAGATCTTGAATGGGAAGGGCTTTAGGCCGTGCGCCCCCGTAATCTATGAAGCCTAGTTCATCGCGAATAAAGTCACTCCCATGGTGACTGCTGAGTGTTGATAAGGCAAGCGGTTCTCTAGTGCGCTTATTCATGAGATCGATCTCAGGGCGACCCCTCAGTCGCAGCGTGCCATTGTCATCAACAAAAAACTTGGAATAGTCTCGCCCCCACGGCTCTACGTAATTTCTATCCCCTTTTAAGCCATCATAAAATCCGTTGACGGCCTGCTTCACGAGTTCGTTACCTTGCGAGAATGAGGCTTCATTCTGGAATGAGGTTTCGTCATCCTCGAATGCCTGGGCACTATCATCCCACATATCATCCATAGGTATGTACAAATCCATTATTTAGTATTAAAATATATTTCATTTATATAACAATGTACGGTAGAAAACTAGATCCTTTCAGAAGATCAAGAGAGCCTCTAGGTGTCAGAGCCGTGCGCCAGTCGGTGACCATCACCAACAATCCCAGCAAGATAGACCAGAATCAAACTCTGCTGGTTAGATTCCCAAACCTTGGTGAGAATGACCTCATTGTACCAGGCACGGTTCGACTGGCGTTCAACCTCACGCTGACCTCCACCAACGACAAACGCGAGCTAGTGCGGAACGTAGGTCGGGCCATTATCAAGAAAACCACCATCAAGATCAGCGGTAACGAGGTGCTGAGCATCGACGACAGCGACGTGTTTCACTGCTACGGGGACCTCTGGAAAGCGAGGGGAGAACGCTGGCCAATGACGTGTACCAGGGTATCAGCAAATCAACCCGGTCGCAGCGATAGGGTATGGCTTCACGCTAAAGACCAGCTAGATAAGATCACGGACGGTGAAAAGGCCATCGCTCAAGCGTACGGGAACCGGTTCTGCGTGCCGCTTGACTTCGAGCTGCTCACGGGACACGCGCCGTTTTACCAGGCCGCGCTGGGTGATAGGCTCGAATACAAGCTCACGTTTAATGACTATAGCAAAGTAGTGCGTACGCCGAATGGTGATGAGGCCAGTTATGCCATAGACAACATCTCTCTGGAGTTCGACATGGTCACTAGCCCGGAGCTGGCCAGGCAGGTTCGAAGCCAGTACTCTGGGAAGATGGCCATCCTGTACGACCGCATACTGAGGCATAGATCAGTCGTGTGTGATAAGAGCGACACTGTGTGGAATATCAACCTGAACGTGCCGGTGCGATCGATGAAAGGTATCCTGGTCGTCCCCGTGGAGGATTACGAGCGGTTCCGGAGGGACAGCGAGAAGTTTTTCAACCCCGAGATTGAAAAGGTGGAAGTGACCATCGAGGGCGCGCCCAACCAGCTGTTCAGTCATGGTATGAGACCATACCAGCAGTGGGATGAGATAAAAAAGCTACCGAGCAAACAACATTACATAACCAAGGACCTGGACCTATCCTCCGTGAAGATCGGTGAATACCTGACCACCAGATGACGATAAACTGCATGGTAGCGGGTGCCGCATAGATAACGGCAGCGAAGGGATTACTATCCTGATTACCAAGAAGGCTCAACCCGCTGGTAAGTTGAAATTATATCTGTACGTTATTATGGACGCGCAACTTAATATAGACAATGGGAGATTCGTGCAAGCCATCTACTAGGCCACTGCCTGCCAGCAAGCTATTGCTACCCCGCGACCCACACTGTGCCATAGTGTGCGGGCAGACTGGCTGTGGGAAGACCGTTTTCGTGTTGGATATGTTGGAGGGTTACTACAAGGATGTGTTCGACAACATCGTTATCATGTGCCCTACTCTGAGCATGAATAAAACGTACACGGAAAGACCTTTGGTGATGACGGACCCGACGCATTACAAAATCGACCGGGAACACGCCTCGCAGGACTGGTTGAAAGCTCTTCACGAAATTTAAAGGGAGTCTACACTGTTCATACTGGACGACTGCAGCTTAATTGAGAGATAACAAAAAGAGAGACATGCTATCGCATCCTGGCCTTCTCTGGTCGACACGCAAATCACAGCGTCTGGGTGCTAACGCAGAAGTTCAACTCGGTGTTGAAAGACCTCAGGGAGCAGACGCGATGGGTGGCCTTATTTCACTGCAAGGACAGGGATTCGTTCGAGGAGTGTTTGAGAGAGAACGATGTGATGAGTAAATTAGAACGGGAACGGGTGAAGAAACAGCTCTCTGAAACTAAACACGCTAAGCTCGTGCTCAAGACCGACCAACCCGTGGCCTATAGGGTGTTTTAGCTTAGCAATGCTTAGCAATGCTTAGTAAAAGCTAAGCAAAGCTAAGCAAAAGCTAAGCAAAAGCTTAGCAATGCTTAGTATAAATACTTAGCATTTAGTTATAGCTATGATATTTGAAGTGTTCGTCGTGTGCAACTTAACCTTTATTTCTCTATGTTTCGTCTATATCGTATTATATATAGTTAAAACTAAATCTTACTTGTTACATTATAAGATGGAGTGTGAGGAATTGCTCGAACAATTGTTGGTACCCCAATCACCACAGGTGGACGATGACAGGCGAGAGAAACTGGTGGCGTTGGCTGTTGGCGGCAAAGCCAAACATTACTTTGGGGAGTACACTCCAGATAAAATTCACAAAATGTCAGCCGAAGAAATTGATAAGCTGTACGCTAGATACGAGTCCCGTCTCGGAGCAGAGATGACAAAGACAATAGGATCGGCTATGACCCAGATATACACTGGTATTGCGTCGTACTTCCTTCCCATTCCCCAAAACGCCGATTGTGGGAAGACCTCGAGAAAGATCCTTTATCGGTTAATACCTTGAGCTCTATATAGCTGCGAGCTGTACCACAAATACGGTATGTTGTTAGCCCCGGTGACAGCGGCAATTATCACGGCAAAGCATTGTCAATTTGAGAGGAAAAATAATAATAATAGTATAGATGGATGCTGCACAGGAGACCCCACAACTGGAGGAGACCCCACCCCAGACCCCTTCAGAGGAAACCCCCACATTGGGGAAACCCCAACTGGAGGAGACCCCACAACTGGCGGAAACCCAACCCCCTACAGTAACCAGGCAGAAGAATCCTAAGAGAGTAGCTGCCGGTAAAAAACGGTGGTGTAACCAACATAAAATTATCACGGTGACTCACCCAACTCGACTCTTGTTGGCTGTAGGTGTAACTGCTGCCGTGGCTATCTCGTGGTTATATACACGACACAGGAATCCAAAGGATTCCGGGGAGGGAGACCTCACAGTGATCCGTCCCCAATTAGAGGTCGACCCGCATATCATGTTATAATTTAATATTTTATATCATATACATAATGTCTGAGGGGAAAACGTTCGTCAACGACGCATACCACGCCACAGTGGTCGCCAGTCTAGCCGTAGGGTACGCTCGGTTGACCAAAATGGTGCTTAAACAACCAACTATCAAGCTAGATTTCAACCTGCAGGATATGGGTATGCTCATAATGAACCTTGGTATGGCGATGGCCACAAAAGACATCCTAGTAAAACAAGGGATAATACCTGAAAATATTATGAAGTAAATATAGGATGGCCACGATAGCTATGATGGTCGGTGGGCGCTTAGTGAATGCCCTGGCATTTTCCGGGAGTAATTTCCTCTTCGAAACTACGAGAGTCACACGCCGCTGAAATACAGGAAGAAAGAAAGCCATAATCTCGCTATTGAGAACTTACAAACAGCACAGGCTGAGTGCGCTTAAAAACGCCTCCAGAGGATCGATTACATTAACGAACAACTCAGGTGTGAAAACCATGCCGCTTAAAACATTCCACGATGTCGACATTTACGCAGCTTAAAGAATACTACTTACTAACTGGTAAACGATTGAACCACTCAATAAACCCACACTCGCTCAGTACTACACACCATCCAAGGGGCAAATGGACCGTGAACTGGTCTTCATAGCTGGGTATAGCAGCGACCGCTTGGTTAGCGTAAACAATTAGACTAAATACCCATATAAGTATGCTAAACATGAGACCTGCTCCATACCGATGCGAATACATACTTATGGGGAAGACCGAGGCCTGTGGTAGGAAATGCAGGACTCATGGGGTACTGTTGTTTCCACATGGGAAGCCCTAACTACGCTGTGTTCTGTGTGCGTATAGGGTTAAAGGGCACTACTGTCTATGTAAAGCTCACGGGCTTAACGTAGTCAGACATCACCTCATCTACTTGAGAATAAAAAGGCCTACATAAAAGAACGTGAGGCTTAACTTCTCAAGATAACAGTGTAAGGCAGGTCCCTTTGCCAGTGTCCCAATTAGAGATTATACACACCTACGTATAGCTATGTTTGTGGAAATTGAGCCCAGGGAAGGTTGCCTGAGCAGCTGGCAGATGGATGTGGGGAAAAGTATAGATATTAGTGTCCTCAAACCCATGATTATTAGGGAACTATATAAGGTGCTCAAGCTTACAATCATTGTAAAAGTAGGGTTTGATGTGCCATGGGCTGGGCACACTTGGAATTACTTTGATGGTGGGCGAGTAGATGTGCATGGGGATAAAGATATACTTGTTGACGACTCGTTGCAAGTAATACAAAACACCCTACTATGCTGCGCATATTCCGGGTGGGTTGAGGGAATAATCAATAAGGTGTATCTTGATTTTTTACCTTACGGTGGGCCAATTAGACATTGGTTCTCTTAGGTGTGTATGCAATTATGACCACTGTTGGTGAACTTAAGCGGGTCGCCAGGCAGAGAGGTGTGATCGGGTATTCTCGAATGCGGAAGCCAGCATTGTTGAGATTACTAGGTTTAGAAGCCCCTCCTACGGTAAAACAATTAAAAGCTCAAGCAAAACAGCTTGGATTCACAGGTTATTCAAACCTTGGGAGAGCCGGGTTAATCGCATTGTTATCACATGCCCCCGTAGCAAAACCTCCCACTGTAAAAGAACTGAAAGTTCAGGCACGTGATTTGGGGTTAGGGGGATATTCCCGAATGAGAAAGCCACAGCTTGTAGAACTGTTACAGCAGAATAGAGCTGTCGACCTACAGTTCGTACCCACTGAGCGCGCTGTAGGTAACTATTTGAAAGGCTGGCGCATGCATGTTGATAGGAACAAAGACATTACAGATATCAAGCCTCTGATAGCTGATAAAATAAACCAGGAACTAAACAGTCTGGGAAGTATCAAATTTCAAATCACAGTGAAAATGTCTCTCGATAAGCAGGTGGGAATGGGGGGAACCCCCACTGGGGTCACTGAGTACATTCAGCCTTACTTCAGAGGTAAACAAGAGGTTGTCACGCATACAGAGACCATTGACGCATCAATCGATACCAGTTTTCAGCAGATATGGGAATACCTAGAACGCTACACACACTTGGGGTCTGGGTGGACTGTAGATAAAATCGATAATATCTATCTAGACATAGCTAACTACGTGCCGTTCAGAGGCGGGTCATACCTAGACTTGCCCCCCTACTATAGGAAAAAAAATGCCATGGTCAATGTCCAGAATAGAGGAGACGATTGCCTGAGGGTAGCTATCAGGTCAGCCTTGTTTCCAGCTGACACTCATTCAGACAGGCTTTCTAGCTATCCCCAAGACGATGGGCTCAACTGGGATGGTATAGATGAACCAACCCCCATATCCCAGATCACTAAAATAGAAACACAGAATAATCTAGCTATAAATGTCTTTGGGCACGAAGGTAACACAACAATAGTGCACAGAGTCAGCCCAGTGGTGGGGAAACGCGTTATCAATATATTCATGATCCAGCGAGGTGACAAGTACCACTACGCTTGGATAAAACACTTTAGCAGGCTGTTGTATGACCAATCGGCACACAGAGAAAAGACCCACTTCTGTGAACGGTGCCTACATGGCTTCACACGAGCTGATTTATTAGAATCCCACCGGGAAGATTGCCAAGGTGTGGGGCAGACGGCTATACGACAGTCGACATGCCTAAAGAAGGTGACAATATCCTAAAATTCGGTAACCACAAGAACCAAATGTCTGTGCCTTATATCATATACGCCGACTTTGAAGCATTGGTTAAACCAGTTGAGGCTGCCGCCGGGGGGGCTCCCACAGGTGAGAGCTTCACCCACAAAACACAAGAGCATGAAGCCTGTGGGTTTGGATACATTGTCGTCCATTGTGATAGGGAAACGAAAGCTCCGGTAGTGTATAGGGGCCCTGACGCGGCTGAAAGGTTTCTAAAGTGTTTGCAGGAGGAAGAAAAAATTATTAGGGATACACTGTATAGAGTCGCTCCCATGCGTATGACCCGAGCCGACAGGCTAGCTCACGCCTGTAGCACTAACTGTCACGTGTGTGACTCACCACTGAATGGTGATTCGGTGAGAGATCACTGCCACGTAACCGGTAAGTATAGAGGCCACTCTCACAGCGCGTGTAACCTCAAGCTTAGAATCATCCCTAAGACAATAAACATCCCCGTGGTCTTTCACAACTTGAGAGGGTACGACTCTCACTTAATCATGCAGGCCATCGCGAAAATCGATGGTAATATAACGTGCATCCCCAACAACATGGAGAGATACATCTCCTTCAGCTTAAACGGCCTTAGGTTCATAGATTCAGTACAATTTCTATTGTCTTCATTAGACAGTCTGGTCAAGGCCAACGATACCTTCCCTATCACCGACCGATACACAGACGCCGAGACTAGACCCCTGCTTATGAGGAAGGGTGTGTACCCCTATGAGTACATGGATAGTTGGGTCAAGTTCGCCGAGACCAGACTACCCCCCATCAGAGAATTTTACAGCAATCTGACCGACTCAGCAATATCCCAAGATGATTACTCACACGCTATTAATGTATGGAATAAACTGGGTTGTAAGAACCTGGGGGATTATCACGACCTGTACTTGAGGACAGATGTACTGCTGTTAGCCGACGTGTTTGAGACGTTTAGGCGGACATGTTTCAAGCAGTATAAACTCGACCCGCGATGGTATTACACCAGCCCAGGTCTGTCGTGGGATGCCTTGCTTAAAAAGACCGGAGTTAAGTTGGAATTGCTTACAGATTATGACATGCACCTATTCATTGAGAAAGGCTTGCGGGGTGGGATCTCCATGGCAACCAAACGATACGCGAAAGCAAATAATCAATACGTGAAGGGCTACGATCCAAGCAAGCCAACCAATCACATTCTCTACCTCGACGCCAACAACCTGTATGGCTGGGCCATGAGCCAGTATCTACCCACAGGGGGATTCGAATGGGCGTCACAGGAGGTCGATGTTATGAGCATCGCACCAGATTCGAATAAAGGTTATATCCTCGAGGTTGACTTGGAATACCCCAAGGCATTACACACATCACACAACAGCTACCCCCTGGCCCCCGAACGTATGAGGGTTAACCCAGACTGGATGTCTGAGTACCAACATAACTTGTTAGGTGGGCGTGTGACAGACGTTGAAAAGCTCGTGCCCAACTTAATGAATAAGACCAAGTACATCGTTCACTATCGCAACCTACAGCTGTACCTGTCGTTGGGTATGAGGCTGACCAAAATACACAGGGTGCTCATGTTCGACCAGAGCTCCTGGATGGAGCCCTACATCAGAATGAACACAGACCTCCGAAAGCTTGCAACCAGTGACTTTGAGAAAAATCTCTATAAGCTCATGAACAACTCGGTGTTCGGTAAGACTATGGAGAACCTGAGGAAACGCGTGACCGTGAAGCTGGTTCGGTCGAATGAGGAAGACAAGCTCAGGAGACTGATAGCCAGTCCGGCATTCAACCGTAGCAAAATATTCACCGATGACCTAGTTGCCCTACACATGAAGAAAAGTCACATAAAATTCAACCGGCCTGTTTACGTGGGGATGAGCATCCTCGATTTATCCAAACACCTGATGTACGACTTTTACTACAACGAGCTCAAGAAACAGTACGCCGACAGGTGTGAAGTGCTGTACACTGACACGGATTCCCTGCTGATGGAGATTCAAACCGAGGACGTGTACAAGGACATGAAAAAACACCCCGATTTGTATGACACCAGCGACTACCCTAAGGACCATGCCATACACAGTACGGTAAATAAAAAGGTCCTAGGTAAGATGAAGGATGAGTGTGCTGGCACGCCCATAGCCGAGTACATAGGGTTGAGGCCTAAGATGTACTCCATACTGAAGGCCGACAATGGTGAAATCCGGAAGGCTAAGGGTGTTAAGAAGTACATGGTGAAACAACACATCAAACACGCCAGATTCAAGGAAGCCCTGTTCAAGACCCGTACCTTTAGGCATAAAATGAACACACTTAGAAGTGATGGACATAAGATATACGGACTGACTATAAACAAGACGTCCCTGTCGCCTATGGACACTAAACGTTGGATAGCTATTGATGGGATAAACACGCATTAACGCATCGGGCATGAGAAAATTGAACCAAGAACATAGATATAAATATCGGGACGACATGTCACGGAACCAAAGAAAGTTTGAGGCTATTTACTACAGCCCGCGTGGGTACTGGAAAGGAGCTAGCGCTGAAGATAAGCTAGCTAAAATGGCTGAGTACCCCGGAGGAGGCCAAAGCGTGGCTTGAAAAACAAGCCCTGTGGCAGATCTATTTGCCGGCACCACGCCACGTGCCTAGAAGGAGGTTCGGTATTAACATACCTAATAGCTGCTTCACCAGGCAGACCTACTGTTCCTACCCCACCCACAAGAGGTACAAGTATGCCTTAACCGTAGTGGACGTAGCCAGTCGCTACAAGGAAGCCGAACCCTTGACCGCTGAAGATTCTGCCCAGGTAGCCAGAGGATTCGAACACATATACAAACGCAGTCCTGGCGTGGCCAACAGAGCTGCAAGTTGACCCCGGACGGGAGTTCATGGGTGCCGTGTCACAATTGCTAGACAAACACGATACAAAGGTCAGGCGTGGCACGACTGGAGCCCATCGCAGCCAAGCCATAGTTGAGAGATTTAATAGGACTTTGGCTGAGCGCTTATTCGACATCAGTATGCTAGGGAGATGGCAACCCCGGAAAACGATCGACTGAATGGGTCGCGAGGTTACCCAAGGTGGTGTTGGCAATCAACCATGAAGTCACCCGCTCACTGATAAGAAACCGGCAGACGCTATCAAACTAAAATCAATAGTTGCAGAGCCGGCTGCTCCATTGCGCGGGGAAGGAGAAACAGATACCAGATAGGGCCCTAGTGAGGTATCTATACCAGCCGGGGGAACACGAGGGTGATAGCCGTAAGCGAGCCACTGATCCTATATGGTCAGTCAAAACTTACAACATAGATAAAGTGGACATCAAAGCAGACGAGCCTAACTTGTACTACTTGAGGGATGGGCCAGGTAGGGGGTTTGTAAGAGCGGAATTATTGATCGTACCGTACGGCACAGTGTTACCTCCAGCATAGCGGTGTCCCAGGATAGACCCGTTACTTCACCCATGGCCCCGGTAGCTCAGTAGCTCGTTTGTGAGGTGCGTTCGCATCCCCCAACTTTTTCATAGTAGGGGTAATGGTAGCAAGAGCTAAGGGTCCGACCAAAGCCTTATTTGTGAAATAAGGCTTTGCAGAGGCTTTGGTTGGAACTGGTCCAGAACCCCCATTGTATATACTACTCAACTGCTATCACTGACCACATGCAATTTGAACTTCACACCAATCAAGCTATACACCATAAACAAAATGCATTGATTTATGGCCCGAGTTCGGTCTCTGTCACATTATGTAATTACACAGACAGGCAGGTGTGATACTTGAACACATGACATGTTATCATGTCTGTTGATTGCAAAATGTTATACACAAAAACTGATCATGTATTTACAAAACCCAACATCTCTCTCTATATATACACACAATTAGCCGTGAAGGCATCTGCAAATGAACCAGCCGTTACACTTGAGTGAACACCCACCCGCTCTGACTGGGTTCGGTATCCCGGCTGCTTCGTTTCATGGGAAGTAAACCGAAGTACACAATTTTGCACTTGCGATTTGCGATTGTACGCTTATAATTTTGTTTATTTGTTTTTTCATAATCAGCAATGTGTATTATATGTCATGAAGAAGTGATAATTGTGTTTTAATTATGTTTGATTTTTTGGTTGCATGTGACCTTTAACAGAAAAAGGATTAGAATACAAACTCACACGACTGAACGAAAATAGAAGATTATTGGGGAATCAAGTTACTTCAATTGAAAATAGGCTTCTACAATTGATGTCAAGCTTTGATAACTATGACAGAATTCAGACAGAATATGCATTATGGAAAGAGAAATATCAGGCATATGATAATGCTCACAGTTCTTATCATAGTGAATTAGTGAGCCCACACGAACTAGAAGAATCTTCAACATGGTATGCTAGGAGAAAGAGTGACTTTATGAGTTTCAGAGAATCAGTAGACGTTTGGCTGAAGGATGCTGAAGAGAGGTTAGGCATAGATATTGTGTCAAATATAGTCAGGCCTGAAGATAGCATTTCACATGCTTGTTCGGATAGAAGTTATCAGTCGACAGTACAGTCCACTGCTTCTAAAGAGAGAATGAAAGTGGAAGCTAAGCGAGCAGAGTTGTTAGCACGCTCTTCAGTATTGAAACAGAAGCAAATGTTAGAGGAAGAAGAAAGTCGTCTTAGACACTTGAAAGAAGAAGTTGAGCTTAGAGCAGAATTAGCAGCTACAGAAGCAAAAATACTGGTATATAAGCAGTATGAGAGTGAAGATAGTCAGAAAGTAAATCAGAGGGATGATGCTTCAAACATTAAGGAGGACAAAGAGATTCATATCAGTCAGAGACGCCCCAGTACACCGAGAGTAGAATACTAGACAATGTTAGAAACTTTAGCTCATCAACTAGAAGACTTAGCAATCAGAATAGTGGAAACCCACCTTCAGATGATGGAAAACCAAAACCAAGTTCAGGTGAAGTGAAACCACAGTCTGACACATGATTACATGATATCTTGATCAAACAGAACCAATTGATGGAACTATTAATGGAGCAACTTATGTCAAAGTTACCATTTAGAGATATTTCTGCATTCAGTGGGAATCCGTTGGAATTTCATAGTTTCATGCCATCTTTTGAACACATCTTTGAAGAAAAAACTCATAACCCGAAAGATAGGTTGTATTATTTAGCGCAGTACACAAAAGGGGAACCTTATAAATTAGCGCAGAGCTGTATCCTTATGAGACGAGAAGATTGTTATTGGACAGCAAAGAATCTTCTCAGAAAGAAATATGGAGATCCGTTTAAGTTGGCTTCAGCATACATCGAGAAAGCGTTGAATTGGCCACCTGTGAAATCGGAAGATGTTCAGGCATTGAACAGTTTCTCACTCTTTCTAACATGATGTAAGAACAGCATGACCAATATTGAATATATGAGAGAGTTAGATCACCCTATCAACTTGGGAACTCTTGTTTCGAAGCTACCATTCAAGCTGAGGGAGAGATGGAGAATGCAAGCCCATTTAATCCAAGAAAAGCAAAGAAGATATGCTGATTTCATAGATCTTGCTGAATACGTGGAGGAACATACAGAGATAATATCCAACCCACTGTACGGCAATATTGTGGAAGACAAAGCATCTAAGACTAAAGTACAACCAACCAAAACAAGCAAATACAAAAGTTCAAGCTTTACCACAGTATTGTCGGAAGTTGAAAATTCCAAGGCAAGGACGTTTGAATCCCCAAAACACACAGATATGAAATCCGAAAGGAATACATCGGAGAGTTATACAGATAACAAAATATCTAGTGAGCAGCAGACAAATGGGAGTAAAAGTGCTTTTAGATCTCCATGTCTATATTGTCATGCTGAACATTCCTTGGAAATGTGCAAGCGACTGCGCAACAAGCCAAATGAAGAGAGGTTAACATTCCTTAGGTCCAAAGGCCTTTGTTTCCGGTGTCTTAACCATGGGCACATAAGTAAAGATTGTACCAAGAAACTTTCATGTGAACTCTGTGGAAGAACACATGCTACAGTATTGCACTTTAATAACAAGAATAATCTTCACCCGACAGGTTCATCAGCTCCAAAGGAAGTTGCAAGTAATCATGTAACTGTCTGTGATGCGAAGGATACTGGGGCCAGAAACAGAGAGTGTGGCATGCCTATTATCCCAGTACGAGTAAATGTAGACAATGGGGATGAGTGTGTAGAGACTTATGCTTTCCTTGACAGTAGCAGTTCAGGTACATTCTGTACAGAAAACATCATGAAGAAACTTAGAGTAGAAGGGAGAAGGTCTCAAATCACAATACACACATTGGGACAGGACAAAGAAGTTGACAGCTTTCTTTTGAGAAATCTTGAAGTCACAAGTCTGGATGGAGATAGTGTGATTAAATTACCAGATATGTACACTCAGAAACAGATACCAGTCTCTAGGTCTGATATGTATGTACAAGAGGATCTCAAACAATGGTCATACTTGAAGGAAGTAAACTTGCCTACAATCAATGCTGAAGTTGAACTTCTCATAGGAAATAATGTTCCGCAGGCTATGGAGCCATGGCAAGTTATTAACAGTAAAGATGAAGGACCATATGCTGTCAAGACATTGCTTGGGTGGACAGTGAGCAGTCACATGAGAGGAAGCAGTGATGGTCAGAGCAAAACACAGTTTTCAGTCAACAGAATCATGCATGATGTGAGAACAGATTTGAATCAAGAGTTAACAGACCAATTCAATCATAATTTTAGTGAAAGTACAGCAGATGAAAACTTCGTTAAATGATCAACTGTTACAAGGACCAGATCTCACTAGCTCGCTTCTTGGTGTGTTACTCCGATTCAGACAGGAGCCGATAGCAGTTATGTCTGATATAGAATCCATGTTTTACCAAGTGAATGTCAATCCAGATAACTATGATGTATTGCGTTTCCTCTGGTGGACTGATGGAAACATTGACGAAGATATCATAGGGTATCAGATCAAATAAGAAAGTAAGAATATTTATGGATAACAACTTCTTTATTATATATGATGCGACGTTTCGGTATGGATTCTTATACCGTTGTCAAGCAAGAGTGAAGTACTACAGCACAGAACAGGCTTATATACATGAACAGGGATTAAGTAATAACAACATGTAGGACTGAATGAGGGGGATTAACAATAACAACAAGGCACGGTGGCAATAATGTAGTGACAATAGGAAGCCAATGGTGGTGGATGTAAAAAACAAAATATACATGCTGATGAGATTAATTAACAATGATGGCTGAGGTGCTCTAATCTGTTGTTTTTATGAGATCATTGTATGCAGAAGGGATGAGATATCCCTGGTCTCTGTTGATTGAGGGCTTGTGTCTCCGGATTTGAACTGCTTCTGCAAGTTTCCTTTTGGTGAAGTCCTGGTGGTTTTTTGGATAATATGTCCACATTGTCCCAAATTATGTTGTGATTGGGGCAGTTGATGATGTGGTCTGATAATGCCGATTTTCTATCAGATTTAGTGGTAGATGATAAGTGTTCTTTGATTCGGATATTTATGGGCGGGAGGTTTAAGCCTACATAGGCCTCGCCACAGTCACAGTTGATTTTATAGACAACACCTTTGGGTTGATGTTGTCGTTTAGAGGTGTTCCTGCCATTAAGCTTTCAGTAGGGTTTTAGTGGTGTAGAGCTGGTAAAGTAGGTTTCGATGCCTGCTTCTCGCTTGAGGAGACGGCTGATGTGGTGAGAGGTTTTCCCTATGAAGGGGAGGGAGATACGAATAGGTGCTGGTTCAGGTTTGTTGGAGGCCGGTTTTCTTGTTGGGTGGAGTGTGGTGCTGATAATTTTATCGACTAGTTTAAAGCGGGTAGTGGTTGAACTTGGTGAAAACATGGCGGGAGGTGCTGTATTTCTGTAGTGGGACTGGTGGAGGAAAGGTTGATGGCTCGTCTGGTGAGGGTGGAGATAATGCCAGTTTTGGTTCTCAAAGGGTGGTTGGAGTCAAAATGAATGTATTGGTCGGAGTGGGTTGGCTTTCTATAGACACTGGTACGGATCTTGTTGGCTGGAGTTCTGGTTACAAGGACATCTAGAAAGGGAAGTTGACCACTGGATTCTGTTTCTAAGGTGAATTGGACCCGGGGGTGCTGTTGGTTGAGGTGTTGCAGGAGGGCTGCTGGGTCTTGGTCTTGCCGAAGGATGACAAACGTGTCATCGACCTTCCTGTACCAGCAGGTTGGTTTGATGGTTGAGGTGCTGAGTGCTTGCTGTTCGAAGGAGGTCATGTAGATTTCTGTGAGTATTGGGGACAGAGGGGAGCCCATGGGCAGGCCGTGGATTTGTTCATAGTAGTCGTCTCCCCAGGTGAAGTAAGTGGAGGTGATGCAGGCAGAGGTGAGGCAATGATGGAGTCAGTGGTGAGGTTGGTGTCAAGGGGAGTTTCTAATTCAGAGATGCGTTGGCGGAGGATTTGGAGAGTTTCTTCTATGGGGACACTTGTGAAGAGGTCCACAACATCGTAACTCAGGATCTGGTCTGCTTCAGTTATTTTGAGGAGTTTGTTACAGAAATCCGTTGAGTCAGAGATGTAGGAGTCCGCTGTTTTACCGAGTGGGGCAGGGATTTCCGTTAGGTGTTGGGCGGTAGTGTAGAACACAGTGTCTCTGGAGCACACAAGCAGTCTGGCCTTGGGTGGGGTCTTGTGGATTTTTATCGTGGCTCTGGCATACGGTGGCTGTGGGTTGGATGTGGCTAGTTTGTAATATAGTTGCTGGCTGATTTCGTACTTCTCTTTCAGTTGTTTGAGGCTGGCTTTATGTTGGCGGCTGAGTTTGGCGGTGGGGTCTTTCTTGATCTTGCGGTAGGTGGTTGGGTCATGGAGGATCTTGTTGACCATGCTGTGAAAGTCCGGTGTGTTCAGGATGACTGTGGCCTTGCCCTTGTCGGCTGGGGCAATGGTGATTTCCTTGTCGTTTCGTAGGTGATGGATGGCTTGTTTTTCGGCAGCTGTGAGGTTGGGTGGTTGGGGGCTGGCTTTGGCAAGGATGTCGGTTATCTGGTGGCGTAAGTAGTCAATCTTACCTCCTGGCGCTAGTTGTTGGAGTCCCTTTTCAATGTTGGTGATGAAGTCGTCGTGGTTGCGGAGTGGTGTGGTTGGAATGAACTTTAGTCCCTTGGAGAGTACGTTGACCTGCTGTTCAGTGATGTTTTTATCACTGAGGTTGACAACAGTCTTTCTGAGATAGTTGGATATGTTGGTGGCTTTCTTGGGAGTGGACTTGGGCTGGCTATTCATTAGTTCTTGGAGTTTCTTTACGTGCTTGGTCTTGGTCTTCAAGCACAACTTTTTGTTGGACTGAGTCTGGGCTGAACGGAGTGAATTGAGGATCTCTGGTTGGAGTGTGTCGGTCAACTGGTTGATGTGGTCGGAGATATGGTTGAGGGGTGCTGGCTTTGGCGTTGCGGTGATGCTGAATTCTTTCCCGTACAAGTCTTTTGGAGGCATTATGGAGGATGGCTCTGGCCGCAGGTGAGTTGATAGGTGATGCAAGTTTGAGGCCTTTGGGTATGATGTCTTGATCTCTACATCTCATGAGGAATGTGAGATGGTTGCTGGCTAGTATGTGCTTCTTCTCTAGTCGGTTGAGGCTGTTGATGGTGTTGATTGCCACGTCTCCATGCAGACGGCGGATGATCTGTTTGATTGGCATTTAGAAGTTGGTGACTAATAAGAAAGTAAGAATATTTATGGATAACAACTTCTTTATTATATATGATGCGACGTTTCGGTATGGATTCTTATACCGTTGTCAAGCAAGAGTGAAGTACTACAGCACAGAACAGGCTTATATACATGAACAGGGATTAAGTAATAACAACATGTAGGACTGAATGAGGGGGATTAACAATAACAACAAGGCACGGTGGCAATAATGTAGTGACAATAGGAAGCCAATGGTGGTGGATGTAAAAAACAAAATATACATGCTGATGAGATTAATTAACAATGATGGCTGAGGTGCTCTAATCTGTTGTTTTTATGAGATCATTGTATGCAGAAGGGATGAGATATCACCAGACGAGCCATCAACCTTTCCTCCACCAGTCCCACTACAGAAATACAGCACCTCCGCCATGTTTTCACCAAGTTCAACCACTACCCGTCGAAACTAGTCCCTCACCAGACGAGCCATCAACCTTTCCTCCACCAGTCCCACTACAGAAATACAGCACCTCCGCCATGTTTTCACCAAGTTCAACCACTACCCGTCGAAACTAGTTGATAAAATTATCAGCACCACACTCCACCCAACAAGAAAACCGGCCTCCAACAAATCTGAACCAGCACCTATTCGTATCTCCCTCCCCTTCATAGGGAAAACCTCTCACCACATCAGCCGTCTCCTCAAGCGAGAAGCAGGCATCGAAACCTACTTTACCAGCTCTACACCACTAAAAACCCTACTGAAAGCGAATGGCAGGAACACCTCTAAACGACAACATCAACCCAAAGGTGTTGTCTATAAAATCAACTGTGACTGTGGCGAGGCCTATGTAGGCGAAACCTCCCGGCCCATAAATATCCGAATCAAAGAACACTTATCATCTACCACTAAATCTGATAGAAAATCGGCATTATCAGACCACATCATCAACTGCCCCAATCACAACATAATTTGGGACAATGTGGACATATTATCCAAAAACCACCAGGACTTCACCAAAAGGAAACTTGCAGAAGCAGTTCAAATCCGGAGACACAAGCCCTCAATCAACAGAGACCAGGGATATCTCATCCCTTCTGCATACAATGATCTCATAAAAACAACAGATTAGAGCACCTCAGCCATCATTGTTAATTAATCTCATCAGCATGTATATTTTGTTTTTTACATCCACCACCATTGGCTTCCTATTGTCACTACATTATTGCCACCGTGCCTTGTTGTTATTGTTAATCCCCCTCATTCAGTCCTACATGTTGTTATTACTTAATCCCTGTTCATGTATATAAGCCTGTTCTGTGCTGTAGTACTTCACTCTTGCTTGACAACGGTATAAGAATCCATACCGAAACGTCGCATCATATATAATAAAGAAGTTGTTATCCATAAATATTCTTACTTTCTTATTAGTCACCAACTTCTAAATGCCAATCAAACAGATCATCCGCCGTCTGCATGGAGACGTGGCAATCAACACCATCAACAGCCTCAACCGTAAAGAAACTCAAGAACTAATGAATAGCCAGCCCAAGTCCACTCCCAAGAAAGCCACCAACATATCCAACTATCTCAGAAAGACTGTTGTCAACACTCAGTGATAAAAACATCACTGAACAGCAGGTCAACGTACTTCTCCAGGGGACTAAAGTTCATTCCAACCACACCACTCCGCAACCACGACGACTTCATCACCAACATTGAAAAGGACTCCAACACCAGCGCCAGGAGGTAAGATTGACTACTTACGCCGCAACCACGATAACCGACATCCTTGCCAAAGCCAGCCCCCAACCACCCAACCTCACAGCTGCCGAAAAACAAGCCATCCATCACCTCACGAAACGACAAGGAAATCACCATTGCCCCAGCCGACGAAGGCAAGGCCACAGTCATCCTGAACACACCGGACTTTCACAGCATGGTCAACAAGATCCTCCATGACCCAACCACCTACCGCAAGATCAAGAAAGACCACGTTCTGTTTGTGTTTTCGGTGTTG